>NC_056728.1:630251576-630287355 GCF_019279795.1 Protopterus annectens | reverse complement strand
AAATGGGTTCGAGCGGTCCTCGGCTCCGTGCGATCATAGCAAAGCTCTGCATCGAGAAGAAGCTCGAGACCAACCTAACTCCCATAATCCCCTCTGCCTTTACCTCAGATCTAGTTTGCAAGCAAACCAGGCGTAAACAGAAATAATATGCACACTCACACAAAACATAGCTGAAAACAGCACACCAGTAAACCAGGCGAAGCGGAGAACCAATCAGACATCTAAATGGGCGTTCTTCCTGAGTGTGGGAGGAGGGAATGTAAGAACAAAGGCGAGATGAACACTCCACATGGAACGTTATGGTAAGGACATAACTTCTATATGTGATAGTGTTCAATCTCGCCGTTTGTTCTTACACATGGGTAGCGTCCCTAGCTCCATGTTCCTGAGCACAGTGGAACCAAAGGTTGCCCTGTCCCTGGAAATCCTGTATACTTTGTAATGAGTAATGAACGTATGTGGTTTAGACCAAGTGGCTGCCGCACAAATAGTGTCCAACGGTAGTCGGGCTGCATGAGCCAAAGAAGTAGATATTGATCTTGTAGAATGCCCTTTGGGCTTGACAGATAAGTTCTGCTCAGAGGCAGCATAAACAAAAATAATACAATCGGAAAGCCATTTGGAAAAAGTTCTTTTTGTAACTGCCATACCCTTTCTGCTGTCTGCGAAGGCTATAAAAAGTTGGTCCGTTTTTCTGTGATCCTTTGTTCTGTCCAAGTAAAATCTGAGTTGTCTATGAACATCTAACTTGTGTAACATATATTCCAACTTGTTGGAATGGTTCTTGAAAAAGGTGGGAAGCTCAATGGATTGATTAATATTATTAACAGTGCAAACTTTGGGAAGAAAGGATGGATTAGTGCGAAGGGATACTCTATCAGGGTAAAAGATCAAATACGGATGATTAACGGAGAGAGCTTGGAGTTCCGACACTCTGGCTGATGTGATAGCTACCAGAAAGAGGGTCTTCCATGACAAAAATTTCAAATCACAGGAAGAAGCTGGCTCAAAAGGTGGTAGCATTAGCTGTGATAATAAAAGGTTCAAATTCCAAGGTGACGTAGGAGTTCTAACTGGTGGCCTAATATGAAAAGATCCTTTCAGAAAGGCCTTACAAAGCCTATGAGCCATAATAGGAGCTCCATTCTCTCCCACATGAAAATTCGAAATGGCAGCTAATTGCACTCTGAGTGGCAGGAGAAGCTCCTTGGTGAAAAAGTTCGGCTAGAAACTCCAAGACTTTGCTAAGAGGGGCTATTACGGGATCCAATTGTTGAATAGTTGCCCAGTGCACAAAACGTCTCCATTTACTAGTGTAAATCTTTGTAGTGGAAGCTTTATGAGAAGCCACCAGAATATCTTGAACTGCAGGGGAAAGAAGATCAGACCTGGCTAAGAAGGGAAGCGGAGCAGCCAAGCTGCTAGTCTGAGGGAGAGTAGCGTCGGGTGGGGAGCCCCTGGCCCAGTGGGTCAGCAGATCCGGCTCCGGGTCCAGGATCCAGGGTTCCCGAATTCGGTGTGCTAGAAGAAAGGGAAACCAAATTTGACGAGGCCAGAATGGGGCAATGAGGATTATTGTCCTTTGCAGGTTGTTGGCTTTCTGAAGAAATTTTGCAATCAGGGAATAGGAGGAAAGGCGTACAGGAGACCCGGGGCCAATCGTGAACCAGAGCCCTAGGGACTTCCCTGGAGGGTAATAGGGCAAAGTAGCTTCTGCATTTGGCGTTCATTGGAGCATAAACAGATCGCAGCAAGGCTGGCCCCACTTGCGAAAAATTCTCTCCGCAATTGATTGTTTGAGGGACCACTCGTGAGGTAACAGGATGGCTCTGCTCAACCTGTCCGCTATGACGTTGGATAACCCCAAGATGTGCGTTGCTAACAGAAAATGACCCGTGGACTCCGCCCATTGCCAGATTCTCATGGCCTGCCTGCATAGTTGATAAGACTTGGTTCCCCCTTGTTTGTTTATGTACCAGACCACTGACATGTTGTCTGTCTGAACTGCTATGGTCCCTAGAGGAAGAAGGGGAGAAAAGTGTTGCAATGCCAGAAACCCTGCCCTCATCTCTAGACCATTGATGTGCAGATTGTACTCCAATTCGGTCCATTGGCCTTGGACTGTCTGTCCCTGAAAGATGCCCCCCCCACCCTATCAGGGAAGCGTCCGTGGTCACCGTAGCCGTCGGCGTGGGAACTACAAATGGTCTTCCGCTGGAAAGATTGCAATTCTGAAGCCACCAAGACAGGTGCGATTTGCAGATGTTTGTGATGCGAATTTCGTGTGTCAGGGGTAACTGTTGGAACGACCATTGTGCAAATAGTAGCCATTGAAGAACTCTCATGTGCAGTCTTCCCAAGGGTATCGCAATGAGGGAAGCTGCCATGAGACCCAAAACCTTCAGAACCAGTTTTGCTGGGGATTTTCTGGATAATAGTAGGAGAGATATATGGCTTTGTAGGGAGGCTATTCTTTCTGGAGGAAGCCTTAGAATTAAGCAATGTGTATCTAACTGCTCCTATGAATGAGATATGCTGTGATGGCTGTAATGATGATTTTTTGAAATTTACGGAAATTCCGAGAAGAAGACAGAGTTGTAGTGTGTAGTCCCTGGCCTGAATCAATTGACGCCTGGTGGTGGCTGAAAGGAGCCAATCGTCCAGATACGGAAACACCTGGAATCCTAGGCGTCTCAAGTGAGACGCTACCACTGCCATACATTTGGTGAAGACCCTGGGGGCTGAGGTCAGACTAAAGGGCAGGGCTCGGAACTGAAAGTGATTGGCTCCCAGCCGGAAGCGCAAGTGATCCCTGGACGCCCTGGCCATTTTGATGTGGTAGTACGCGTCCTTTAGATCTATTGAGCACATCCAGTCGTCCTTCTGTAAGAATGGAAGGATCGATTGAAGCGTGACCATCTGGAACTTTTCTTTCTTGATGAAGGTATTGAGTTTGCATAGGTCCAGAATTGGCCTCCAGTCCCCTGTCTTTTTTGGAACTAAAAAGAACCTTGAGTAAGTTCAGAATCCTCTTTGGTCCGCTGGGAGTGGTTGGATGACTCTTTTTTTCTAGCAGCTTTGAAATTTCTATAGCTGCAGGGCCTCGCAGATGAGGCGGAACATCTGGAAGTTTTCTATGTGGACATGGGGGCAATAGAAAGGGAATTCTGTATCCTCTGGTAACAATGCTTTTTACCCAATTGTCTGATGTAAGATTTTGCCAGGCCTGAGGGTATAAAGCTAAGCGACCCCCAACTGCCTCCAGAGTAGGACAGTTGGGCCTCCACTCAGGAGTGCTGGAAAGGTTTCCCGGGGAGTGTATCCCTGTCACCTTGGTTTTGCGGACCCCCTCTGCCGCCAGGGCGACGTCTTCCACCTCTGCCCCCTCCTCTGCCTCTAGAGGGGGCATCACCCTGTGTGCCTGGGAAAGAGCCTTGGGGTTTTCGAAACCACATTTTTCCACCACGTTGCCCTTTGGGGTACGGTCTGGATGGGGTGGAAAAACAGACTCCGACAGCAGACAGAGTCTTTCCCTCTTGCTCACACCGGGTAAGGGTCTCCTTTACTTTTGGGCCAAAGAGAGTGGCACCATCAAATGGGGCATTAGTAAAGGAAGACTTGAAGGCTTCTGCAAAGGAACATAAGTGCATCCAGGATTGTCTACGAAGAGCAATCGCTGAAGCTGCAGCCCTACTCGATCCTTCGGCTGCGTATGAGATCAGCCTCATGGACGAGTTTGCAATAGACGTAAGGGTATTGAGATGTGCTGTAACTTTCTCTGAGACAGCAGCATCTGTAGTACCCTGGAGGGTATCTCACAACTCTCTGATCAGATCCCTCTGTAACCGTGTGAAATGGGTCAAATAGTTCAGGGATCGCATAGAAAAAGCCGCTGAACTAAAAATGCGCTTCCCATACCTGTCCATAGTCCTAGAATCTCTGTTAGGCGGATGGACAGATGAGGAAGATTCAGACATCTCCTTTTTCGTGGCCGCTGCCACCACCATAGCGTCCACTGGAACTCCCTTTGTGAGGTAAGCCTGGTCTTGGGGGGCAGTAATATACTTATTAGGCTTTCTAGGGACTGGTTCCACCGTGTCAGGTGTCTCCCACACCCTCCGAGCAATCAATTCCATCAATTCATCGAAGGGCGGAGTGACCCAGGAGGAGGAAGGGCGAGCACTGAATGCCTTCAGCAAGATCGACTCATCCTCAGAAGGGGGAAGGGCTTGCCAATCACCTCTCTGCTTTAGGATCTCCAGGATGTCAGAAAAGGAGACATCCTCTGAGGGTGACTTAGGGGACCCTTCTGACTCATCTAAGTCAGTGTCCGATGTCAAAGATTCTTGTGGAGAATCCAAGTGTCTCCTCTTACACAATCTTTTCCTCGGAACTTCTTCGGGGGGGGCATCCGATGAAGCCTCCGAGGAAGAGGGGGCACCCTCCAGGGGTGGCTGAGACACCGGTGCTCGACGCTTAGATGTAGCCGTGGGTGCAGAGGAGGATAACGGACCTTTATGGGAAGGAGAAGCTGTATCTGCTGAAGTGGTTGTCTGAGTAGACAACACCTTCCTCATGAGGTCGAAGGCCCCCGAGTCCCGAGTCGAAGTATCCCCAGGTTCCGAAGAAAAATGAGGAATCTCCGAGACAGGCACCGATGGCATCGACCCCAAGGACGGAGCCGAGTCGATCCGAGCCGAGGCTCTGAGAGGGAGAGTCGGAACCGAAACATCGGTTCGACTCTCGGTCCCCGAACCAAGGATGGATCTTCGGCTCCGTGACTCCGGTACTGGTTCCGTCGGAGTCGAGGTGAACGGTGCCGACCGAGAAAAAGACGGTTCTGGCACCGAGGGCTCCACAATCATTAGGTCAGCTTCTCCCAGCTCCGAAGACTGGATAGGCCTCGGAGGAGGAACAGGTGGAGATGAGGGAAGGCCTTCAAGTCTCGACACCAACTGGGAGGAGACAGCAATAAGTTTTGGACAAGGCCGTATTCTCCATCAATTTCTGCACCATGCGGTCTACATCGGTGTCAGAGAGGGGCCTAGAAGAACACGTCGAAGGAATCGAAGACGGAGCAGACCTCAAAAGTACAGGAGGAGGAAGCTCCGTCACCGGTTCCAAGACTCGAGGCTCGGTAACTGACAGAAGTTCAACACTCGGCCCCGAAGCCTGTGGAACCGGTGATCGAACTTTCACTGAAGAGCTCGGAGCCGATGACATGGGCTCCGACGTCTTCGATTCCTTCGAGGATTTAGATGCCTGGTCTGATGCATTAAGAGCCTCTTGGAATGCAGGCTTCAAAAGGCCCCTATCCATAAGTTTCCTGCGCCTGTCATGACCCTTCCACTGAAGGAATGGCAGATGGAACAGTCTTCCTGTAGATGGAGAGGGCCAAGACAGTAGACGCAGGAACTATGATTATCTGTGACAGACATTTTCTGTCCACATTGGCACCTTTTGAAGCCTGATTTAGCCTTTTCAGACATATTAACAAAGTCAAATCCAGGTATAAAAGACCATCCAGTACAAAGTCAAATCCAGTAAAAATTTGTCAAATCCTGTAGTCAATCCAGTAAAAGTTAAAGGGTGGGTAGGCCCCGCGGGAATAACTCTAAGAAAGTATATAAAAAACTATATACGGAACCGAGAAAAAAGAAGTTATGTTCTTACCATAACGTTCCATGTTAGTTGTCTTCTTCTCGCCTTCTTCTTGCTGGATGGGTTCGGAGCCGACCTCGGCTCCGACTCGGCCACTCTAAAAGCTCGAGAGTTGGTTCCACCGGCTCGAGGCTCCCCCTATATCCCACAATGCTAGGCGTGAGTTACCTCAGATCTCGTTTGTAAGCTAGGCCCAGCCTATAGTAGTAACAGAATAATAGTAACAAAGTCCACCTCCATAACAAGGGAAGAGAAGGGAGACCTACTTCCTGATCCAGGAAATATGCACAGCAGAGCATATACCTAAAGTACAGAGGTGGTAGAAAGAGAGGTCACAATCACAACTCCTCTAGATCTGTCCAGGCCAGGGGGCAGGAGGGTGGGGCAAGAAGAAGAGAAGAAGACAACTAACATGGAGCGTTATGGTAAGAACATAACTTCTTTATGTTAAGTTGTCTATCTCGCCTTCATTCTTGCTGGATGGGACCGTCCTAGCACCTTGTCCTGGGTGGCCTAACGGAAAAGACTCCTGAGAACAGTGGAACCAAAGTTAGCTCTATGCCTAGAAGCTAAATCCAACTTATAATGAGAAATGAAAGTGTGAGGAGTAGCCCAAGTAGCCGCTGCACAAATGGTGTCAATAGGCAGTCTGTCTTGGAAGGCTAAAGAAGTAGCCAAAGCTCTGGTGGAATGGGCCTTAGGTTTATTAGGCAGCTTTTGGTGTCTAATTTCATATACAAGAGAAATCAAAGATGTTAACCATCTGGATAATGATACCTTTGAAACTGAAAGTCCCTTTCTGCCTTCTGCATAGGAGACAAACAGCTGGTCAGATTTTCTGAATTGTTTTGTTCTATCCAAATAGTACCTCAATTGACGATGAACATCCAGGTAGTGTAATTTTTGTTCAGACCTATTGGAATACTCTGGAAAAAAGACAGGGAGGTCAATGCTTTGATTTAGATTTGACGTCGAGACTACCTTAGGCAAAAAGGACGGGTTAGATTCGTAAGGATACCCTGTCCTTATGAAACAACAGATAAGGAGGTCGACAGCTGAGTGCTTGAAGCTCTGAAACTCTTCTAGCTGAAGTAATGGCTACCAGAAAGAGAGTCTTCCATGATAGCAACTTTAAAGAACAGGAGGCTGCAGGTTCGAATGGGGGAAGAATCAAAGAAGTAAGAACTAAATTTAGGTCCCAAGGAGAAGGGGGATTTCTTATAGGAGGTCTGAGAAGAAAAACTCCTTTCAAAAAGGCTTTGCAAAGCTTGTGGGACATCAAGGCAGATTCAGAAAAACCAACATGAAAGTTTGAAATAGCTGCCAATTGAAGAGTAGAGGGAGATGAACCTGCATGGAAGAGTTCAGCTAGAAAATCAAGGATTATTTGGATGGAAGCAGTGAAAGGGTCTATGTCCCTTCCTTGAGCCCAATATGTGAAGCGTTTCCACTTACTCAAATAAATCTTCCGAGTGGAAGATTTATGGGAAGCTATCAAAATATCTCGAACGGGTGAGATAATTGAGAAGCCTGGCTAAGGTTGGAACTGGAGGAACCAAGCAGTGAGGTTCAGAGAGGAGGGGAGCGATGTAACTGACCCGACTGATGGATCAAAAGATCTGGAACTAGGTCCAGATGCCACGGTCGCTCAATAGAAATTGATGTAGAAAGGGGAACCACACCTGTCGAGGCCAGTAAGGAGCAATGAGGATCAATGAGGCCTTCTGAGCGATAGCTTTCTGTATCACTTGAGAGATTAGTGGGAAGGGAGGAAATGCATACAGAAGTCCCCGGGGCCAAACTTGGACTAGGCGTCTCTGCTGGGTTGGCCTGGTAATGGGAATAGTGTGAAATAATCTCTGCACTTGCTGTTTTGGGGAGTAGCAAAAAGGTCGCAGCAAGGCTGACCCCACTTGAGGAAAATTTCTCTCACAACAGAGTCTTTCAGAGACCACTCGTGAGGCATGAGAATAGCTCTGCTCAACTTGTCCGCAATTTGATTGGACTTCCCGGGGATGTGCGTTGCTATCAGAAAATGCTGAGAAGAAATCGCCCATTGCCACAATCTGAGTGCTTCTCGACACAGGGGGTATGACCTGGTTCCGCCTTGTTTGTTGATGTACCACACTACAGACATATTGCCTGTCTGGATTGCAATCGTTCCCAAGGGAAGAGAGTCTTGAAGGGCTTGCAACGCTAAAAGCACTGCTCTCATCTCCAGAACATTTATGTGCAAGTGGCATTCGTTTGGTTGCCATGTGCCCTGGACAGTCCTGCCCTGATAATGCCCCCCCCACCCGATCAGAGAGGCATCCGTTGTCAGAGTAGCAACCGGAGGGGGTGGAACAAAGGGTCTTCCCAACAAGAGCTGAGGGGAAGACATCCACCACATAAGATGATTTCTGCACGCCTGCGTGATCACAATGGTGTGGGACATTGGAAGTTGCTGGTATGACCATTGTGTAAAAAGCATCCATTGAAGGATCCGCATGTGGAATCTGGCTAATGGAAGCAGAGGTATGGCCGCCGCCATAATTCCCAACACCTTCAGAACTAACCTGGCTTTGATTCTGTTGTTGTTGAAAAGGAGTGAAACCAGCTTGTGAATGTCTGTTATTCTCTGACGTGTTAGCCTGGCAGACATGTCTACTGTGTCTAGATTTGCGCCTATGAAAGTAATAGTACGACAAGGCGACAAAACAGATTTTTCGCAATTTATTGAAATGCCTAACTTTTGACAAATGCGAAAGGTGTAATCTCTGGCCATCAGAAGGAGATGCTTGGTGGGAGCTGTGAGGAGCCAGTCGTCCAAATATGGAAACACCTGGAATCCTTGTCGTCTCAGGTGAGAAGCTACCACTGCCATGCATTTGGTAAACACCCGGGGGGCAGTGGTGAGACCAAAGGGCAGGGCTCTGAACTGAAAATGACTGGTTCCCAGCCTGAAGCGGAGGAATCTTCTGGACCGTCTGTTCATTTTTATGTGATAGTACGCATCCTGAAGGTCTATAGAGCACATCCAGTTTTCTTTTCCCAATAGGGGAAGGATGGACTGCCGCGTGACCATCCGAAATCTTGTTTTCTTGACTGACCTGTTCAAGATACTGAGATCAATATTGGTCTCCAGTCCCCTGTTTCTTTGGAACTAAAAGAACCTTGAGTAGATTCCGGATCCTTTCTGGTCTGCTGGAACTGGCTGAATTGCTCTTTTTGCAAGCAGCTTTGAAATTTCCAAAGCTGCTATATCCCTTTGAGCGCGTGGAACATCTGGAAGGGATTTTTGTCATTGGTTTGGAATGCGAAGAAAGGGAATGGAATAGCCTTCGAAATGATGGACTGTACCCATTTGTCTTGAGTGAGGGATAGCCAGGCTTCTGGGTACAGTGACAATCTTCCCCGACTGCCTCGAAGATGGGCAGTCGGGCAACACCTCAGGGATGCTGAAAGGGCTTATCAGAGAAGGTTTCTCGATTGCCCTGGTTCTGCGGACCCCTGCCAGGGCGTCTACCATTGTTATTCCCCTCTGCCTCTGGCGGGAACCGACTCTGTGCGTCAGGCGAAGTCCCTTGAGATTGTTTACGGAACCACATTTTCCCACTTTTCTGGCCTTTGGGGTAAGGCCTAGAAGGAGTAGAAAAAGCGGACTCAGGCGGCAGAAAGAGTCTTGCCATCAGTCTCGCACCTAGTCAAGGTTTCTTTCACTTGAGGACCAAAGAGATGATCCGTCAAACGGGGAGTTAGTGAAAGACGTCTTGAAGGGGTCCGCAAAATTGCATAGCCGCATCCAGGCATGCCTACGTAAGGCCACACCTGTCCCTGCGGCCCTACTCGCTCCATCAGCCGCATAAGAAAGGAGGCGCATGGAGGAGTAGGTTATGGAGTTAAGGGTAGCCAGCTGAGTGTTCATCTTATCTTGAAAACCTGCAGCTGTAGGGTCCTTTAACATTTCACTCGCTTCTTTAATCAAGTCCCTTTGAAGACGAGTGAAATGGCACAGGTAGTTCAGCGAACGCATAGTAAATGTCGCTGACGAGAACATCCGCTTCCCGTACCTGTCCATGGACCTAGATTCCTTGTTAGGTGGATGGACAGGTACTGAAGGATCAGCTAGCTCCTTCTTAGTGGCAGCAGCTACCACCATAGCATCCACAGAGACTCCTTTTGTTAAGAACTGTTTGTCTGCTGGTGCGGTTATGAATTTGGAGGGTCTCCTGGGAGTGGGGTCCACTGAATCAGGAGCCGTCCATGCCTTTTTAGCAACCACCTGCATGAGGGGGTCAAAGGGGGGAGACACCCAGGAGGTGGAAGGGCGAGAGCCAAACGCCTCAAGATACACAGATTCATCCTCCGAAGGGTTAAGGGCTGGCCAATTTCCCCTCTGTTTCAGGATCTCTAGAATGTCTGCAAAGGAGACATCTTCAGAAGGGGAACGGGGAGAACCCTCAGAATCATCTAAATCTGTGTCAGATGTGATGGACTCAGGTGAGTCAATGTGTTTCCTCTTACACTTCCTCTTCCGAGGGGGCTCTTCTGCCAAGTCAGGAGAGGCCTCGAAGAGGATGAAATCCCACAGGGGTTCCTGAGGAGTTGGCTCTCTGCGGTCCGGGATGAGGGAGTGAGTCGACTTGACCTGAGGCACCGTAGAGGGAGGGACGGACGGAGCCGACTGTGGAGTAGAGCCAGGCTCTAACACACTCCGCATGACCTCGAACGCACCCCTGTCAGGCAAAGCCAGAGGTCCTCGCTCCGAAGCTGAGAACCTCCTCGGCACCGACAGTGATGGCTCGAGGCGATGTCGGAGCCGAACTCACCAGCGCGAAGCTCCGAGAGGAAGAGCGGGTCGGACAAGGGTCGATGCCACTCACCCTCGGAGCCGGCGATGGAAGTCCGCCGAGATTCCTCAAATGAAGAAATCGGAGCCGACAGCGGGCGAAGACAATTGTATCAGCTCCGACGCTACCACAGTCTCTGTTCCGACACGACCCGGCTCCGAGCTCAATGGAGTCGGAGGAGGAATATGAAGATGGACAGGGGCAGGCATCGACTGATGAGTCGGGCTCTGAAGCATCTGGGCCAGTGCCTCGGACTTAAGAAGTCGACTCACTACCCTCTGAAGGTCATGATCCGACAGCCTCGATGACCTAGAGGAGTGAGATCTATGGCTCCGTTCAGACAGCAGGGGAGAACCTGGAGCCGAATGAACGGAGCCAAGGGAAGGTGACCTGGGCCTCTCCCTAGATGTCGGCTCCGAAGGTTTGGTCGGAGCCGACACAGGAATTTCTAATACCTCGGCTCCAGCCGGAGCCGAGGGAACCACAGAAACTGTGGACTGAAACTCATCGGCTCCAGCCGGAGCCGATGTAGGCAGAGGTTTAGGAGCCTTAGGTCTCGGCTCAGTTGTTGGAGCCGAAGACTTAGATGCCTTGGAGGGCTTCCCTGAAGACACAGTAAGGGAATCCTCTGGCTTAAGTAAACCTCTTAATATTAATTTATTTTTTCTTTCCTGCAGGACCCTGGGGCTGAAGCCATGGCAAACAGCACAGGAGTCCTGCAGGTGCAAAGGTCCCAGGCAGTAGACACAAGAAGTGCGACCGTCTGTCAGAGACATTTTCTGACAGCACGCATCACACTTCTTGAAGCCTGAGACCTTTGTGTCTTTAGACATTTTTTTAACAAAAAAGTGTAATCACACACACACACTGAAACACCCTGATTACACCTTATCTATGTAAGAAAACTCAAAATTAAAACAACTAACTAAGGGTTTTAATTAAGAAACTAACACACACACACCACTAGGGAATGGAAGAAAGGACCAGTAGGCCCGAGGGAGAACTTTAAGTTCTAAACTGAAGAAAAGGGGATTTCTGTGAAAAAGGGCCAGGAATCCAGTAAAACTAAGCTAAAAGTAGTTAAACTTCAAAAATAAAGGGGTTTAAGTATCCTAAAATACTGAAAAGTTTACTTACCAAGAACCGGTAGAAACCAACACCTCGATCGCTGTAGCGGCAAACGAGATCTGAGGTAACTCACGCCTAGCATTGTGGGATATAGGGGGAGCCTCGAGCCGGTGGAACCAACTCTCGAGCTTTTAGAGTGGCCGAGTCGGAGCCGAGGTCGGCTCCGAACCCATCCAGCAAGAATGAAGGCGAGATAGACAACTTAACATCCCTCGATACACTGCTCACACACACACTGCTCACACACACAATCAACTTTAAAGAGAAATATTTCTATCAAAAAATAAGAAATAATAAATCTTAGCTTAGAGGTGGTCCGAGCTCATCAAAGTGATGCGAACGTTGCAGCGGCAAACTAGATCTGAGGTAAAGGCAGAGGGGGATTATGGGAGTTAGGTTGGTCTCGAGCTTCTTCTCGATGCAGAGCTTTGCTAAGTGGCGGGAGCGAGGATCGGCTCCGAACCCATGTGTAAGAACAAACGGCGAGATTGAACACTATCACATCAGTTGTTCCCATAACAAGTGTCCAGGTTGTTCTTTAAAATAGCTCATCTAGTACTTGCTTTAATATAATGAGGTAGTCTATTCCATGCATCAGCTACTCTCTTAGAGAGCCAATTAATACACTTCCCATTCCTAGAGAATCTTTTACATAGGGTTACTGATTCTCCACTACTTTTTAATAATCACAAACTTTCCCAGAGGTTGTCTCTAAATGCCCTATATACCTGAATAAGGTCTCCTCTTAAATATCTATAAGACACCGTACAAGTTCAGACATTTGTGTCTTTCATAATTACTTAAAATTTCACCTCCATGAATGTCCTTTGTATATTTCTGCTGTACTCTATAGTTTACTCACATGTTTTCTGTTAAGGCTTCCATGTTATTCCATACTCAAGTCTGGGTCTAATGTACCAAACAATTACTTAATTTCTGACTTCTTAGACTTTACAAACATTTTTATACAACCTATAGTTATATAACTCTCATTAACTAACTGGTTCATACAAGTACAAAAAGTCAAAGCTGGCACTACCCATATACCCAGGTCCTTAAATTAATCTGCAGTTTCAATCACTGTATTAAACACTTACCTTTCATTTTATGTCTCCCATATCTCACATGCTTGTTTTTTTATACATATTTAACAGAATATTATTCTGTTGTGCCCAAGTGGTTAATTTAGTCAAATTCTTTTTCAGACATGCCCCATCTTCTCAAGAGTATATCAATACCTATTTATTCTAATTTATTGATCAGTGCTTTGTGTAGGACTATCAAATGCTGTAGTTAAATCTATATAAATTATATGCACACTTTTTCATTCACAGCGGTTATTAGATCGTTACTGAACACCATCTTACAGGTAATAAAACAAATATGAAAGTGCCAAATAATCACTAAGAGCAAAACCTTAACGCTCTTTTATTGTAAATAAAATACAGCGTTTTCGCTACCAAAGTAGCTTCTTCAGAGGCAAGAAAACACATAAAAAAGGCGCCAAGCCATTTTATAATAACCACCCATCAATTCATTTAAAATTTAAAAGGGAAATGACCATGTCAATATACCCAAATTTTAAAACTATATACATTTCACTCAAAAGTTCATCAGTTTTTCTAAATAACATAATATACTATCCTTGCAGAAGAACAGTATAATAAATCATAAAGTTGATATTGTATATGTAGATAAAATGCAAATATTGAACAAAAAAGTTTACGTTTTATTACAATCACAAATAAAAGCAATAATAGCATAAAAGCATAATGAAATACTAATTCATACGTTTATTTTATTTTAGCTGTTCTAGAATCAATTACTAACGCAAATAAGCCCTATATTTTAGTACTGGAGCAATGTTACAGCTCTCATTTAACCCTGGAAGGTTGAAAGCATCCAACCTGAGCTGCCATTCTAGTTCAGAAATCTCCAGTAATAAAGAAGTAGGGCCACCTCTGAAAGGTCTACTTATACAGTCTATGCCCATAAAGACAAAGTTGTGACCAGGGTTTGTTTCAACATGCTTAGCTAGGGCATTTTCACTTTTAAGGTTTCTTATAGCGTAAATGTGCTGGTATATGCGCTCTCTGAGTTTCCTGTCAGTTTTACCGACATAATATGCCGGACAGCAAGTACAGAAAGCCACATATATAACTGATTTAGTTTCACAATTTACTCTAATGCTAATTTGATACCTTTTTTGTCCTATGTTAAAGGAGTTCCCTGCACGTACCACGTAGCACCAATTACATGTTCCACAAGCAAAACAGCCTCTAGTTTTTGAAAAACATGTTTGGTTATATTTATTTCTTTGTAAGAGTTCCTTTATATTAGGTCCTCTTCTAAATGTGATCCTAGGTTTAGTCCCTAGTTTTTCAACAAGAAAGGAATTGTTAGTAATAAAGTACCAGTTTTTTTCAATAATTTCAGAAATTTGCCTAGAGTTCAAGTTGAAACTAGTAGTAAAACTCAAAGAAAACTCTTTAATAAAGTTCTCTTTATTACTGAACAAAGGCAAACTATTTGTATGCATCTCAGTCGTGATAGTATTGTTTTCTAGGACCACACCCCTTTTCTCCTCAAGCAATGGCCTAAAGAAACCACTTTCCCTCTTCTTAGTTACTTCCACTACAAGCTCATCTACCAAGTTCTTCGGGTAACCTCGATTGTTGAAAAAGCTGGTTAATAAACAACATTCACTTTCAAAGTCCTTAAAGTCACTACACATTCTAACCGCCCTCACCAGTTGTCCTTTAATTATAGCCCTTTTTAACTTAAAGGGGTGGGCGCTAGTGTAGTGTAAGAAACTATTTACATAAGTCCCTTTCCGGAAAATAGATGACACAAACCTATGGTTATTTAAATCTTTTTTCAGTTTGACATCAAGATATTCAATCTCGTCCTCTGTAAATTTAAAAGTGAATTTTAAAAAGGAAGAGAGCGCATATATCAGCACATTTACGCTATAAGAAACCTTTAAAGTGAAAATGCCCTAGCTAAGCATGTTGAAACAAACCCTGGTCACAACTTTGTCTTTATGGGCATAGACTGTATAAGTAGACCTTTCAGAGGTGGCCCTACTTCTTTATTACTGGAGATTTCTGAACTAGAATGGCAGCTCAGGTTGGATGCTTTCAACCTTCCAGGGTTAAATGAGAGCTGTAACATTGCTCCAGTACTAAAATATAGGGCTTATTTGCGTTAGTAATTGATTCTAGAACAGCTAAAATAAAATAAACGTATGAATTAGTATTTCATTATGCTTTTATGCTATTATTGCTTTTATTTGTGATTGTAATAAAACGTAAACTTTTTTGTTTAATATTTGCATTTTATCTACATATACAATATCAACTTTATGATTTATTATACTGTTCTTCTGCAAGGATAGTATATTATGTTATTTAGAAAAACTGATGAACTTTTGAGTGAAATGTATATAGTTTTAAAATTTGGGTATATTGACATGGTCATTTCCCTTTTAAATTTTAAATGAATTGATGGGTGGTTATTATAAAATGGCTTGGCGCCTTTTTTATGTGTTTTCTTGCCTCTGAAGAAGCTACTTTGGTAGCGAAAACGCTGTATTTTATTTACAATAAAAGAGCGTTAAGGTTTTGCTCTTAGTGATTATTTGGCGCTTTCATATTTGTTTTATAAAGTTTGTGGTTCGTTCTTTGATTTTGTGGAGTATGACATCGGAGTGCCTTAATAGTCCTACGAGCCCAAATATTTTTGGGACTAACGTATCTGAAAACACGGACATGGCTTCTTTGCTTCTAGCCATTTCTCAAAGGCTAGATGCGATGAACTGCCGTTTAGACACTATAGAGAAAAGTGGAATTAATGGATTTCCTCGTTTACCGGAAAGAGAAAGTACCACCCTTTTGGTTCCTTTGACTCAACGATCTTTTGCAGACGTTTTGGATTCTATACCAGCAGCGCAACCGCAACGGATGACTACCACTCTTACTAATGGTTCTTCTGATGTTTTGGTACGGGACAAACGTGTTGAAAGCTCTGCTGATACAACGAGGGCACTTATTGGCGTCACTTTTGCAGCGGACTGGATTAAGAACACAGGTGACTTTCTAACATTTTTAAAACCGCTAGACAATGAAACGCCGGTGCGGAAAGCAGGGACTTTTGGTTCTGATAATACTGACACTACTGATAAGCTTAAGCTGCTTGATTCAAAGACTTTAAAAATCAGAAAGCTACAACTTGAAGTAGCTTATTTTAAGCAATGCATATCTGAGGAGATTGTTCCGAAAGGACTTAGGAACAACTTTTGTCCTTCTAATGTTATCACTGACAATGCATTTTTAACTGATTTAAAAGGCTTGTTTCAAAAACAAGGCATGGAACTTTTAGACTTAATAGTTAAACACTACTCTAACAATATTGAAAAGCTTGTTGTAGAGGTCAATCATATTGACCAAGACATTAGGTCAAATATTAATTTTATGAAGTTTAAATTTGACCATGAGCGCATATTTTCGAGCATTGACGCGTACATGGTAAAGATAAAAACACAGAAGTCTAAGAAATTGGTTAGGGACAGGCAAGCTTATGGGCAGAATAAAGCCTACCCTAAATTAAACTTGGTACAAGATACTAACGAAACTGATGTTTTATGTACAAATGATATACATGAAACAGATCAGGAATGTTCTACTACAGAAACACAGAATGTAACATCTGAAAATTCTAATACTGTTAGACGTAGCAATAGAAATAGGAATAAAGTGGGTAACACTGTAACCTATGGGATACACCAACCTAACAACACATCAGAGAATAATACGAACAAAGGTAACCAGGTTTTTTTAGGGAACCAGGGCAACCAAGGGCACAAGAAAAGGAACACGCATTGGAAGAAATAGCACTTGGTGTTACACTAAGTTCCAATTTGACGGTCCCTCATATCTTGAAAAATAAAAAAGGAGATTTTACTATATATAATTACTCCAGTTTGTCTTTTGAACCGGAGTTAATAGAACTTTTAGCCCTTGGTAATACATTTGTTCCATCCAAACACTTTGATGTTGTTAAGGTATTGATAGACCTTAAGTGTTACGTTCGCAAGCTAAACTTGAAATTACTGTTTAATAATTCTACAGTAAATGATGTCTCAGTACTAAAATTATTAAGTACTTTTAACCCTCCACTACACGTAGGTTTACGAATTTTCGAGAATGCTTGCGAATTGGATATTAGGTACCTTAACCAAACCCAAGATGGTATGAAAAGTAAGTTTAATATTACAAGAGAACAATTGGAAGCCCTAAACCACCTAAGGGACCTTTCTGTCAGGTTTATGAAACCTGACAAAGGAGGGGGGCTGGCGGTTTTTGAGATTGACCAGTACAATGAGAAAATGACAAGCGTTTTGGATTCTTCAGCTTATAGCATTTCCTCTCTTAATGAAATGAATGTTAGTATCAATAGAATCAAAGGATACTATAGGGATTTATTCATAGAAGGAAGAATTGACTTAGACACCTACGAGTATATCAACATTTCTCAGCCTAGAACTCCAGTAATGTTTGGTATACCTAAGGTGCATAAAAGTCTTACTGACCCTCCTATGAGAGCACTGGTTGACGGAAGGTCTTCAATCTCTTACCCTTCAGCGAAATTTATAGACTTCTTGTTATCTAAGTACCTCAAGATGATTCCTAGTATTTGTAAGGATTCTTGGAGCTTTCTTACAGCTATCAATGACATTTGTTTCGACAATTCATATAACTTTTTGACAATCGACGTAGTCGATTTATACACCTCTATTCCACATCTAGAGGTTATAGAATGGTTGGAATTGTTGCTGATTGAGCTAAAAGCTCCTAGAGCTGAAATACACAATATCACGGAGTTATTAGACATTGTTTTGTCTTCGAACTTTTTCATTTTTGACAAGGATTACTACATCCAGAAAAGAGGAGTAGCAATGGGCTCCCCCTGTGGTGCTATAGTTGCCAATATGTTTATGGCATTTTGGGAGAGGGAGTTCGTTTTTAAACATCCAACCTGGAAAGAAAAAATAGGTTACTACACCAGATTTCTGGATGATATATTTATCCTTTTCAAGGGTGACGGCCAAGTAGCCCAGTCATTTGTTGATTTCCTTAATCAGACAACTTCCTTTTTAAAATTCACTTTTAAATTTACAGAGGACGAGATTGAATATCTTGATGTCAAACTGAAAAAAGATTTAAATAACCATAGGTTTGTGTCATCTATTTTCCGGAAAGGGACTTATGTAAATAGTTTCTTACACTACACTAGCGCCCACCCCTTTAAGTTAAAAAGGGCTATAATTAAAGGACAACTGGTGAGGGCGGTTAGAATGTGTAGTGACTATAAGGACTTTGAAAGTGAATGTTGTTTATTAACAAGCTTTTTCAACAATCGAGGTTACCCGAAGAACTTGGTAGATGAGCTTGTAGTGGAAGTAACTAAGAAGAGGGAAAGTGGTTTCTTTAGGCCATTGCTTGAGGAGAAAAGGGGTGTGGTCCTAGAAAACAATACTATCACGACTGAGATGCATACAAATAGTTTGCCTTTGTTCAGTAATAAAGAGAACTTTATTAAAGAGTTTTCTTTGAGTTTTACTACTAGTTTCAACTTGAACTCTAGGCAAATTTCTGAAATTATTGAAAAAAACTGGTACTTTATTACTAACAATTCCTTTCTTGTTGAAAAACTAGGGACTAAACCTAGGATCACATTTAGAAGAGGACCTAATATAAAGGAACTCTTACAAAGAAATAAATATAACCAAACATGTTTTTCAAAAACTAGAGGCTGTTTTGCTTGTGGAACATGTAATTGGTGCTATGTGGTACGTGCAGGGAACTCCTTTAATATAGGACAAAAAAAGTACCAAATTAATATTAGAGTAAATTGTGAAACTAAATCAGTTATATATGTGGCTTTCTGTACTTGCTGTCCGGCATATTATGTCGGTAAAACTGACAGGAAACTCAGAGAGCGCATATATCAGCACATTTACGCTATAAGAAACCTTAAAAGTGAAAATGCCCTAGCTAAGCATGTTGAAACAAACCCCGGTCACAACTTTGTCTTTATGGGCATAGACTGTATAAGTAGACCTTTCAGAGGTGGCCCTACTTCTTTATTACTTGAGATTTCTGAACTAGAATGGCAACTCAGGTTGGATGCTTTCAACCTTCCAGGGTTAAATGAGAGCTGTAACATTGCTCCAGTACTAAAATATAGGGCTTATTTGCGTTAGAAATTGATTCAAGAACTGCTAAAATAAAATAAACGTATGAATTAGTATTTCATTATGCTTTTATGTTATTATTGCTTTTATTTGTGATTGTAATAAAACGTAAACTTTTTTGTTTAATATTTGCATTTTATCTACATATACAATATCAACTTTATGATTTATTATACTGTTCTTCTGCAAGGATAGTATATTATGTTATTTAGAAAAACTGATGAACTTTTGAGTGAAATGTATATAGTTTTAAAATTTGGGTATATTGACATGGTCATTTCCCTTTTAAATTTTAAATGAATTGATGGGTGGTTATTATAAAATGGCTTGGCGCCTTTTTTATGTGTTTTCTTGCCTCTGAAGAAGCTACTTTGGTAGCGAAAACGCTGTATTTTATTTACAATAAAAGAGCGTTAAGGTTTTGCTCAGTGATTATTTGGCGCTTTCATATTTGTTTTATAAAGTTTGTGGTTCGATCTTACAGGTAATAACAGATCTATTTTCAACATATGTATATATGGTTTCAAGTTTCAACCTTTTCAATTCTGACAATGACTTATGGAGTATAACGTTCTCCATTATTTTTCCAAAACAGGGAAGTAAACTTATGGATCTGTATGACTCTGGGTTTGCCCTACTCCCCCTTTCCCTAAGCTTTAACAAGTGCATGTCTTCAATCTTGAGAAATCTCCCAATACTTATACAACCTAGTAAATACAATACTAGTTCCACCCCCCATGCTTCGTTTGGATCCAGTTTTCAATATAATTTAATTTGATTTCAATATTTGAGGTTACCTGGATGTCACTAGTACAATTTATTATCCCCTTTGTGAAGGCATACTGCTTTGCATAAGATTTTGCATAAGATTTTATAAACATGTGTAATCTGTACTGTCTGAGATATATTTTAGAATCTGCACACAGTTTAGCAATTTGTATGTCTTTACTCTTACCACATCTTATGCATCTCTAAAATGGTTTCCTATTATGCTCAATAATTTTAAGATTAAGACCAAATTTGACATTAACATTGATGCCTGCTCCTTTGGAACATACAGTGCTTAGACTATAAAAAGGAACAATCCATGTGCAGTGAACTGTCACTTTTTATTGTAATATTTTTAGATGAACCTATATGAAAGGCACTTCAACACCTCCTCTACATAGGAGCATTTTGGACTGCAGTCAAGGCTACATTTACCTCACCTCAGTATAAGCAATAAACTGCCAAGTAAATCTACATATATATGATTAGCTCAAAAGTAAAACGTCACAATGTCTAGACAAACTCATTTTTTGCAATCTAAGACATCCTACCATCAGCTGCTTCTGGTGCTCCTCAATCAGAAGTCAACAGTTTCCTAATTGGACATTTTGGGACTGCACACATCAATACATTCCAGTATAGTCTCAATCTGCACTGTGAAGATTTATTTACTTGTTTACTCTACTTCCATGCAATGACATCACTGATGGAATCGGCAGACATCTTGTTCCATTCTGCTTTTAACATATAGGTCTGTGGTTACATGTTATTTCCATATCTCTCAAGATTAAAGGGAATTACTATGCTGTTTATTCCAGCACCTATTCTTATACCAAAACAAATACAGGAACCTAACAAACAGAAAAATGCTTGACATGCATTATACACCATGCCAATCTACTGTATATTATTGCTTTAACTCACAGCAATTTTACTTTTTCTCCACATGAAAATACCAACAAACTCAGTAGTAAAATCATAGCTTTCCACAGATTCTGCTCTGTCACTACCATAAAATATTTTCATTCTATCATATGTTATTCTTCTCCTGATCCCCCAGTTTTTCTGTACTGAATTCCTGTCTACATCCCATAACTTTTATATCACATAAATCTTGCCTTAGTTTTCTTTTGCTGTCCACTCTCACCATAAATGCTCCAAACATAACCATTTTCAATCCAGTGTATCTTACATAACAATGATCATCTCTAAAGATTAAAATTACATTCTTTTTTTAATAGCTTGTCAATAATAATTGCATACGATTCCACAAACTTCAATAGCCATCACCAACCCCAATCTATCCACGAAAGCCTTTAGACTTTTTTAATGTTACTATAAGCTTTAAGTTCCTCTCATTATCTAGGCTTCTCTTGAATATAGCAGGGGTAGAGGATAAGATAGGATATGAATCTATCATGCCAACACGTCTTTCCACTGGCTGGTGAAGGTTTTAACAATATTTGAGGAAGCTTTTGTTCTGTGAAAGAAAGGGAGCTCATTGAAGGTCACTAGATCATGTATGGCTTGAATGGCTAGATGCATATCACCACAGAGGAGTCTGAAAGCCAGAGTACCACAGAGGAGTCTGAAAGCCAGAGTACAGCGAGAGGGACGCCATCTGTCCAAATAACAGTGTTTTGAGGTCATTGATCTTTTCAGTTAGAAGCTGTCTCGGTCTCTCAAGTTGAGTGGCATGTGCAGTCAAACACCAAAAGGGACATATTCAATAATGGCTCTGTTGAGGGGTAAGTAAAGGAAAAATGAGACTTTTCTGATCCAGAAGAGATGACTTTGGAAATTAAGTGAGCCAGATAGAAGGATTTCTGAACTACAGTACAAATCATACCTCTCACCCTCTTAAAGCAGGAAATCTGGACAAAGCCATGAATAAAAGTGGGATGAAGGCCCAAAAATAGGGACAATTTTTTAATAGTGCTTTTACAAACTTAGAAAGTTGATAGAATAACAGCATTTGCATTGGCATGAATTTTCTGAAGGGTATGAAGTCTGAAAGTCAAATGTCTGTCATTATTTTCTAACTTCAGTCTTTAATAATTTGCCACTGATTTGCCAGAAAACCACAATTTTATGAAAAATGGACCAAAATGACGACGCAAAAAATCTGGACATTCTGCAAAAATCTGTACAGTTGGGAGGTATGGTACAGATACAATCCAAATAGGAGGATTTAACAAGAGTGCCTTCCTCCCTTATGAAGGTGTCCAACTGGACTGGTGGGCCACCTATATTGTATGATGTGTAAATGTTTTGTTTACCAAAATGAATGATGCTACATTTTTTCAGGTTTAATTTGAGATATTTATTACATCAAATGTTAACACAGTCTAATCCATGCTGGCACAATTGTCAATCAGTGGAAGATCAAATAACACCACAGAATTTATATAGTCACCTGCAAACTTAGACAGAGATATTCCAGAAGAGTTAGGCCTGAAGGTATGAGAAACATATGCCAAACAGCAGACCTGTCAGAGAGCCCTGTAGTGCACCACTGGTATTACTCTAACCACAAGTTATATCAGACAACCAGTTAGCTATCTACCACACACCATATGAATGTATATTCAGATTTAAGTCTGTCAGTAATGCCTACATGGGGAACAGTGTCAAAGGGCTTGGTCAGGTCCAGATATGTTCTATATACTGCTTCACAGCAATATGGGGCTTAGTGAGGTTTTTCAAAGAAATTAACACAGTTAAAGAGGCAGGACTTACCTTTCCAAAGCCAAATTTATGGGAGTCCAAGGTGAAGAGATCTTCAATGTCCAGATTAATGAAGTATGACATAGGTTATACAGCTTAACAAGGCTAATGAGACAAATGGATCTATAGGTACATTGATCCATGGATAAGCTATTCTTGTGTAACAGTATTACAATGGCCGTTTACCAGGCTTTAGAAGTGTAACCATGGTTGAGACTTAAATTAAAGAGGTTAAGTAGGAGTTCAGATAGGCCATATTTAGTACTGATAATCAGGCACTGCTATATGCTATAACAAGTAACCAAAAGTAAAAAGCACTCCAATAGGGACACCACTGGCAGTT
Source organism: Protopterus annectens (assembly GCF_019279795.1). Taxonomy (NCBI): domain Eukaryota; kingdom Metazoa; phylum Chordata; order Ceratodontiformes; family Protopteridae; genus Protopterus; species Protopterus annectens. Next base: position 630,264,641 of record NC_056728.1, on the reverse strand, counting down.
GAGTCAACAATTTATTAACCACAAGCAAAAAGAACCACCCATGGATGACATGCTCTTAGTTTTTGAGACAGCTGACAGGACTTGTTCCATAATAATTATATGGGGGGATAGTGGAGACTGTGGAATAGTTATAACTGTGGTAGAAATAAAGTTTGCACTAAATTTGTTAGTTAGGATATTAGCTATTTCCTTTGGGTTAGATTATGTAGTATTATTATGGACTAGCTCCAAACACTGCAGGTTATTTCTTAACTTCCTGACAGTTAAAGATTTGTAGCTAGTCCTGGTTTCAGTAGCTATTTAAGTTCATATTCAGCTTTGAGCTGCTTATTTACTAGTTTGCATTAGTGTGCTCTTATGGTAGGTAGAATGAGACCTCTTACAAGCAACAAACTATTTGCCCACATAAAAGGCTAGCAATAAACTAGTAGCCCACATAAACGATTAACAATACATTGTAAATCTAACTCATTGCCACAGATCAATGTACTGCACCAGCAACTAAGTTCTTTTTAGTTACACCATGCAAAATACAGTAAATATTAAACAAGTCTTTCCTGTAACAACTGATCTGTGAGGGGGACTGCTCTCTGAATCTATGACTGGGATATCCTTTCCTCTCACTCATCGTAAATCTGACTTGGACACTCTTGTTTGGGGGTTTGGCCACTGGCTGACGTGCTCGAGTGTTTCAGAACTAGTCTGACTCTTTTTTTCGGCATCTACTTCTCTGATCTTCAGACTGGGGATCAGGACCTTTAGTTAACTAAGTTTAGAGATGACTGCAAATGGGATATTACTATCTAATCTTCCTCTGATAATTATTCAATACAGCAAGCACTAACCCTTGTAAACCAGTGGTGTATGGGAAAAAAGGGATAAAATTAAATGCAAAAAAGTGTAGTATTTCCATTCTTCTTAAACATCTTTGTACCTCAGTGTATAGTACTGCCAATACCCTGAATGATGACAGTCAGGGATCTTGGGACCTAGGTTAAATTAACTCTCCTCTGAAAATCATACAGCAGAAGTAATAGTAGTAGTTTGACAATCCTATTTACCACAACTAATATCTAAAGACATATCAAGCAGATCAGAAGTTATCAGACCTCCTTAAGCAGCCCTAATTAGACCAATTACTGAATTCAGTGCCTCTTTCTCAACATACTAAGCAACTAGAAATGCCGCAGACACTACTAAAAAGACTACTGACCTAAAGTGCCTGAATTACCTGTGAAGGCTTGTAGTGCTATCACTTTACTCGGTTCCTTAATATCTCTTATGGGGTTATCTATCCCTTGCATTACACACTTTGACAGACCCATTCTCTATGTTCTCTTGAATCTTCACAAGTTGAATAGCTCCACTAATACCAAAAACAGGGATTTAAATCTCTAACCAGCACACAAATAAAATGTACTGGAGACAGAAATTTATTACCAAATGCCTATCCCAGCTCTAGAACAAAATTTCCCTTAAGTTAAACAAAGTGGCATCCTAGCATTCTTGCAATTAAACCTGGATGATTGGATGACCATCCACAGATTTACTCTGACTTGCCTGCTTTGATCATCTAGAAAAGGTCAGTACTGCAAGACGATGGGTACTGATTCAGCCTCCTTGTATTTCCCATGATCCTATGAACGGTCATATTTTAGTGAAGCTCAAGTATTAGGGGACTAGTATAACTTCATCCAGTGAATATGATGCTGTCACATGCCACAGTAAGAAAGCACGCCTAGCAGTCTTCTCTGCCACTTCAACGATCTGCATAAATATGAAAAACAAGAAAGATTTAGTACTTACATGGTACAAGGATTAGTACTCGCATGACTTACAGAAGTCCAGCAATTTCCACTGGAAGGAGGGGCTGTTCAAAGAAAAGGGAACAGCAGGAAAAAAGAAGAATTACCTCCCAAGGAAGGTCCTCCTCACATATCAAATGATGCAGCATAAACATCTGTTGTATCTGGGACAAAATAAGTGGTTTTGTGACGGAGAAGACCCTCATACCATAAAAATGCAGGGTGCCAGCAATGAAACAGCAAACAAGATCAAGATGCAAAGGCTCAAAAGGTCAACTCCTGGAGATGAACTCCACGCAAACATGCTTGGTGAAATTGTGAAATAATGACCAGGTCACCAAGCAATGATGTCCACAGTGGAGAATTTTTTGAAGCAAGCACTGGAAATAGCCACAGCACCCAAAACTGTGACTTTTGACAGCATATTTTCCAACAATAAATTCACCACTTGATATCAATAAGTAACTAACATGAGGTGAGTTTGCTTATATACTTGCAAGCTCATCTCTCAATAAAGCAAATATGATAGCTGATCTGCCTTCCATTACTTGGGTACTCGTATCAAATAGAACCATAGTTGGTTGTACAAGTCCAGGGAGTTAAAGACTCCTAACCAAACTTCTGCCCAGCAAAGGAAATGGGATTATGAATGAACTCAATTTTCATATCCCCTGAGGTACACCCAAACTTTGTAAAAGTTCTGTACTGATAAGGGTCTGAAGCTCTCATGCCCTTGGGGGAGAGGTTATAGATACCAGGAAAAACATAATCCAAGAACTGAAACTCAATGCCACTGAGTGAGAAAGGTTGAATATGGAGCAAGTTAGCCTGTCGCTTATGAAACTGAAGTCCTATGAAGGGAGGAGGTACTCTAAATGAAGGGAGGATGAAAACCATTTAAAAATCTTCTTGACCAGCTACAGATGTACCACAATCCCATCTACTACACTCTTGTGACTAAGGAATTAGTGAAATCCAAAATATACAGGTTTCAAAGGTTGGTTAGAAGCATCTATGTACTGTCTAAGGAAGCACCAAACATTGCTTGGTGAAGGGCAGAATTTGTACATCTTAGCAGAAGTTACCTGTAAGATGGAAGGGGGAAGCCTTCTTTGCTGTCTTAATCACTATCAACAACCCTACTGGAAGGCACAGTGGGATAAAAGAAGCTCAACATCCATGTAGTGCCATACAGCCAGTTGTCACACAAACAAAGAAGAACTTACCTTCCTTGTATTCTTCGTCCTAGACAGATGACTTATGCCACAAAAGACCCAAACAGTTGACAGCACACCCTCCCCTCCTGGTTTTCCATGGCTTATGTGAGCGGTATTTGATAACTGTTAAGTTGCTTGAGCTACATTTGCTCAAGTTGTTGCGGTTTCCTTGCCAATCCTTTGCTTGCCACTTATGGTAGCAATGTGAAAAGGCTCAAAGGTACACCACTCATTCTTTTCCACAGTTGACTTGTAATCGAGAAGAAGCAATTTATATGCCTTAATAATGACTGCTCTTTCCCAGAGCTGCAGTGATCTCAGAGAGAGCACAGGGTTACAGAAGGGGGTGGGGCTTGCCAGAATGCAAAGTCACTTATTTTATTTTGCACGTGTTCCCAATCTATTTGAGCACATTGGTATAGAACTTACAAGTACTCAAGATAACAGTATTCCAGTTGGAATGTGTGACATTTTGTGCTCAGAATGCACACATTTCACGGTAACATAGTACACCCTTCTCTGCCACCAAGTGATGATGAGGAGTAGATTTAAAGAATAGAAAGAAGTTCAAAAATCTCTCTTGCCATAGGAAGGATAATGCATCCATAACTCACTTTTCTTAGCCAGCTGCATGCAGCAAACTGTGGAAGAACCACACTCTACAGGGTGATTAACAAGTCAAACTCTGAGGTGCTGCACTAATGCAAGACCCTAGCTGGGATGGCCTCTCAAATGCTAAATTCCAGGAGAGGACAGGAGGTGAATCAGAGTTTGAAAGCACATTCAATCTTCTCTAGAAGTGAAAAGCTAAAGAAAGTTGTACTCTGTTCTATGGCTCACTGTTAGGCTTGCACAGCTTCTCTGCATCTGCATGGGAGATATGACCAAATTACATTCTGCCTTCTCCAGTACCAAACAGATTGGATGTTGAACCAGATTAACACTAACACAGATCCACAATTCAGTTGTCCTCCAAGACTATCATGTCCTGAGGACTGCTTCTCTGTCTTGGGAAACTACTCCTCCTAAACTGTGGAGGAGTCAAAACAGGCTCCCTTATTTGCCATCAGTATCCACGGCAGGTTATGCTCAAGATGTGAAGGCCCATAATGAGACTGACTGAAAATATCCACCACTCTACGATCATTTAAAGAGGGACCATACAAGAAGCAGATCTGTAGGCATGTGGTGATTCTGTAACAACTGACATCTCAAGTCCAAGTCCACTACAACATCTGCACATCCTTAGGTGTGCAAAAACACCATGAAAATTACAGATGCACTCAATCCCACAAGAAAATGAAGATTTACAGCTGGAATCTGTCTTAGGTCAACATCTAGGAAGCCATGGCCATGACCTCCTGCACCCTTTCCATAGTCAGGAAAGAACAACACTGAAGGTCCAAAGTCCAAGCTGATGAAGGCAGTTGACAGACTTGTAGAGGATTTCTACCAGTTTATCTAGACCCACAGAGACTACAACCCTGGAGAGCACTCATTACGGATGCCAATACAAAATCTTTAATTATGCCATTTGTAGCCAGCTGCCCAAGAAGATCTCCATCACCGTGGCTTGCACCTTGTTAAACACCCTGTGTACAAAAGGCAAAAAAACAGCATCACTAACTCAGAATACCCAGGCTGAATTAAACAAACCTCCTGTGCAGTCCACAAAGTACAGTTTTGTACCTACCATAAATGTAGATGTTCGAGTGCTAATACAGCTGCAGTCATAACAGATGGGTTCTCCTGCCGTCAGGCGGGTCCTCGGTCGGCCGAATTCCAAAGCCTAGGTCCGGCGTCGGTTGTCGTCGCTTCTTCCCTGACGTCAGAGCGACAGGGGTATAAAGGAACCAGCCAACGCCATTTTCTTCAGTTTTTCTTGCCCCAGATGTCAGGTGCCCCCAGAAGGAAGGCAATACATAAATTTGTGTAATAATGCAGTGCAATATAATCAAAATACAGTAGTTGCAAGCAAATACATCATAAATGAATACCCCAATCAGGTTGTATGAGGATGTGTTAGCCTATAGGCCTGTCCCAAGAGGGGAAGGAGGGAGGGAAACCTGGACTACAGCTGTATTAACACTCGAACATCTACATTTATGGTAGGTACAAAACTGTACTATGTTCATCGTGCATACAGCTGCAGTCATAACAGATGGGTAGAATCCCAAAGCTAAGAAAGGGGTGGTAGGCACTAGGTGGAACTAGGAGGAGCCAAAATACCCTGCAAGACTGCAGTGGCAAAGCCTGCTCTAGATTTGGAGTATAATGGTAGGTTGTAGTGCTTGGAGAAGGTATGCACAGAACTCCAAGTGGCTGCTTCCAAAATATCCTTGGTAGGAACTCCTCTGAGGAAGGCTGCAGAGGTGGCTGTGGCCCTGGTGGAATGAGTCATAATGCCTGTAGGTACAGTTTTGCCATGAAAGGAATAGCAAAAGCGTATGCAGTGGGCTATCCATTTTGAGATTGTCTGTTTGGAGATTGGCTTTCCTTGAGCTCCTACCGCACAGGACACAAAGAGCTGTTCTGATTTTCTGAAAGGCTTTGTTCTGTCCAAAAAATAACGCAGTTGTCTGTGGATGTTCAAGGAATGTAGTAATCTCTCCCCTTTGTTTTGAGGATTAGGATAAAAAGTAGGTAAATGTATGGCCTGATTTAAAGCTACCCTGGACACCACTTTAGGCATAAAGGATGGGTTGGTTCGTAAGGAAACTCTGTCCTGATGGAAGCTGATAAAAGGCTGGACAGCCATGAGAGCCTGTAGTTCTGAAACTCTACGAGCTGAGGTGATAGCCAGAAGGAAAGCTGTTTTCCAGGACAAATATTGCAAATCTGATGAGGCAGCTGGCTCAAAGGGAGGCAAGGTCAGTTTTTCCAGAATGAAATTAAGATCCCAAGCAGGTATTGGTTGTTTCCTTGGAGGTCTTAAATTCTTAGCCCCTCTGAGGAACTGTCTTAAGAGAGGGCGAGAGAATAAAGATGGATCACTGTTGTATTCTGCAGAAATGGCTGAGGCATGGATTTTGATGGAGGAGAATGAAAGTCCACTGCTTAGCAGCTCAGCCAAATATTGTAGTATTTGAGGTAAATTCAGTTTTCCAGGATCCTGGCCCTTTTTCTCATTCCAGACACAAAACCGTTTCCATTTTGCGGAGTAAGCTTTTCTAGTTGATGGCCTTCTGGCCTCCAAAATGACATCCTGCACCTCCTTGGAGAGTAGGGCCCGCTGTGATGCTAAGGAATCTTCCATGCGGCTAGATTGAGAGTTTTTAGCTGGCTGTGAAGAGTTTTGTAGCTGTGCTGAGTCAGAAGAAGAGGCATTAGAGGCAGGGTCCATGGTGGGGAATGCGTCAGGCTCCTCAGGAGTGGATACCAGTGTTGCCTTGGCCAGTCCAGAGCAATGAGAATCTTTGGTCTGTCTGCTTTGGTTTTCAATAGAACTTTGGGCAGCAGAGGAAGAGGTGGGAAGGCATAAACTGTCATTGATGTCCAACTGAAAGAGAGTGTGTCCACTCTCCAGGCCTTTGGATGGAAAATCCTTGAGCAGAATTTTGTCAATTGATGATTTTTGTGGGAGGCAAAGAGATCTATGTCTGGCCTTCCCCATTCTTAGATTATTTCTGTAAAAACTTTTGGATGCAATTTCCATTCTTGTGGATCTGTCATATTCCTGCTTAGGTTGTCTGTCAGCGTGTTTTCCTTGCCTGGCAAGTACTGTGCTTGTAGTTCCATTTGTAAGTCCATGGCCATGTTCCAAAGTGACATGGCCAGTCTGCATAGGGGGTAAGAATGTGTGCCTCCCTGTTTGTTTATGTACCACGTAACTGTGGTGTTGTCCGTTCTTATCAATAGTTGACCTGGTTGTAGAAGGTCCTTGAAAGCTATAATAGCATTTATTACTGCTAGCATTTCCTTTTGATTGATGTGAAGGTGCTTTTCTTTTTGGGACCATTTGCCCTGAATGCACCGATCTGTCATGCTTGAGGCTTGCTGAATGGAAGACCTGTGCTTGTTTGACATGCTTGAGCCCACCACAGAAATTCCTTTTGCAGACATGGAATTAGTGGTATTATTGTTTCCAAACTGTGGCTGTGTTGAGACCATATGTTTTTCAAGTACCATTGTAGTTTCCTCATATGCAGCTTTGCACATGGGATTAGTAAGATGCAAGATGCCATGAATCCCAGAGCCTGCAGGATTTTCCTCGCAGTCAGCCTGGTGCAATTTGCTAGTGTTCTGAAGTACTGAATTAGTTGCCCCTGCTTCTCTGGCATGAGGTAGGCCATCTGGGTGTTTGTGTCCAAATTGGCACCCAGGAAAATTATCTTCCGAGAGGGTATTAGCCTTGATTTCTTTTGTTGACTGTGTATCCCAGAGAGTTCAACAACATTATTACATAAGCCAGATGTTTCAGAAGAATGTGCTTGCAGTCCGCTTGGATCAGGCAGTCGTCCAAATAGGGGTATATTTGTATCCCTTGAAGTCTGCAGTAGGCAATTACTGATGCCAGGCATTTTGTGAATACTCTGGGCGCAGTAGATAAGCCAAAGGGCAATGCAGAGAATTGATAATGAGTTGAACCTGCAAGAAATCTGAGGTACCTTCTGCAATTTTGTATGATTGGGATATGCAGGTATGCCTCCTTGAGGTCCAGTGTTACCAGACAAGACTCCTTGCCCAGCATGGGAAGAAGTTGCGTAGAGTGAGCATCCTGAATTTTGGTACGAGTAGAAATGTGTTTAGGATGGATAGGTCCAAAATAGGTCTCCAATCTTTTCCCTTCCTTGGTACCAGAAATAGCCTGGAATAAAAACCTTGACCTTGTTCGTATGAGGTACCTCTTGAATAGCTTTCATGTTTATGAGATCTGTAATTTGCCTTTGTGCCTCTGCCCTTTGATTGTGTGGCAGGTTTGGCATGCCTCTCATTTTTGGAAGGGTGTGAAAATGGAATTTGTAGCCTCTGTTTATAATGTCCAGGATCCATTTGTCCTTTGTGACAATATGCCAATTTTTTGAAAATAATGCCAGCTTTCCTCCTAAGGGGGCTGCCATTTGAGACTTGGTTGGCATGCAAAGGGGAAAGTCATTGGGTTTGCTTTCTGAAAGATTGCGAGTTATCCTCACCACCTGTGTGTAGGAGCTTGCCATTGTCTGCCTCTAAACGATCCTTGGGATTGTCCTCTGCCCCTCGGGCGCCTGTATCTGCCTCTTTGGGGTCTGTCCGTGGCAGGAAAGGACCAGTTTTTGGAAGGCCAATTTCTACTAAAACGTGGGGGTTTGTACCTGTAGAAAATCTTTCACAGTTTGCATTGATTTAGCCTTTTCCTCCATTTTCCTTAATACCTCCTCAGCATTAGCACCAAATAGAACATCCTTTTGAAGAGGGGCGTCTAGTAATTTAGCTTTGACATGATCAGGCAAGGCTTGTTCCTTGAGCCAGGCATGCCTACGTATGACTGATCCTGTAACAGCAGCTCTACATGAGGCCTCTAGAGCATCAAAACCACATTGTAAGGTATGCTTACCCACTTGTTCTGCATCAAATCCTGCAACTCCTTCAAGTCTGGTTGTTCAGGTTGTGACATTTTACTTTTCAATTGTGATAACAAAAACTATTGGTATTTTAGCATATGAAACTGAAGGATCTGGAATCTCTCTCGGAAGGTAATGGATTTTTAACAATGGAGGCCTTAACTCCCTTGGGGCCCTGCGAGATGGTTTCTGGGTCAGCAGCATGGCTTTTGTATAGAAGTTGGTGTGAGTCAGGAACCCTGTAGTATCTGTCAGGCTTAACTGGAGCTGGAGGTAGAGTCTGGGTTAAGGCAGGCCTCCGAGTAAACATCATCTAGGATGTCCAAGACAGGAGGTATAGCCAGAGGCCTGTGCTGAGGTAGCAAGAGAAATTCCCTAAGCCTTTTCTTGGAATCTGAATAATCTTGGCCTTCCCAGTGGAAGTGCTCCCTTAAGGTATGCAAAGTTTCCCCAAATAAGTAATCCTCGGGGGGGATACAGAAGGGATGGACTCCTCCGCATCAGAGTCTTCAAAAGGGGAGTAAGAATGTTCCTGATCATCAGAGTGCTCTGAAATAATGGAGCCCTGATCAGAGGAGGGGGAATCTTCCTCCACTCTGGACCTTTTGTCCGGTGGGGGCTGAGAACCTCTGATAAGAGTAATTAAATCCTCAGCCATTTTAAGCATCTGTTTCTTAAGCATGGAGCCTGGAGATGGGCCCTGTGTAGCTGGTCTCTTAGAGTGCATAGTTGCTTTAGACTTAGTGAAAGTCTTGATGGAGAAAGAAGAGGAATGTCTGAAGACACCTTGAGTGGAGGTGGACCTGTCCACATTCTGAGTTTCAACGCCAAGAGTGGCTTCGGTATCTGTAGTCGGGGTGTGGGCCGAGGAGCCTGCGACCTCGGGCAAAGGAGACACCGTCAAAGAAGTGTCGTCGGTAGCCAGGGGCTGCGTAGGTGCCTCGCTGATAACCGGACCACGTGTAGTCGGCTTTCGCGTGGTGTCGGTAGAGGCCGCGGACCTCGTGTGTCGGTCCTTATCTTTGCGTTTATTAGACAAAACCGGAGTCGGAGTATACGACGACATAATATACTTAAATGCTTTCCCAAAATAATGTTGGGCGAACTCCGCCCGACGCTTAATAGTGCGTTTGTTGAATGTAGCACAAAAGCGACAGACCGAGACGTCGTGGTCTGGGCCTAAACAAGGTATACAGAGGGAATGGAAATCCTTATGTTGTATTTGCTTCCCACAAGAAATACAATTATTAACTTTGTCTGACATCGGTCTGAGGCCAGAAAAGTTTCTCCAACGGGGTACTTAGCTTTTAAGAAGACTTCGGTTTCCAAATTTTCGTAATCTCAGGAGCTGGCTGACCGACACTTGTGAACTGCTTCTGCTTCGGGCACGGCGCGGCAAGAAAGACTGAAGAAAATGGCGTTGGCTGGTTCCTTTATACCCCTGTTGCTCTGACGTCAGGGAAGAAGCGACGACAACCGACGCCGGACCTAGGCTTTGGAATTCGGCCGACCGAGGACCCGCCTGACGGCAGGAGAACCCATCTGTTATGACTGGAGCTGTATGCACGATGAACATCCAGTGATATGACAAAAGGCATCCATCACATACAGCAACAGCATTCAGGCACCTGTAGCTGCAGAGGCACTACTCTCTGGGTAGTCACCACCTGGAATCGGACTTAGTGAACATGTACAATGAAGTCATTCATATTCAGAATGAATCTGAAATCTGTTATCCACTTTAGAACAACCAAGAGGTGGGATTACAACCCTTTGTCTCTTCCAAAGAAGTACAGTACAGTTGTATTGTTTTGGCTGTGAGAAGGGCCTTCACTTGACCTTGGCCATTAGATTCTGAATCACAGGAAGATACACAAAGGGCTGCCCCCTCCCAGGAGATGTTGAAAGCCCTCTCCCCGATGCCTTTTTGTATCGAGATCTGAAAGCAAACAATGCTTCTCTTGTTCAAAGAGGTCCATCAGTGGCAGACCCCATTTCTGAATTGCTGAAAAAGAAACATGTGAAAGCTAGATCCAAAAGTTAACTCTTCAGTGTGGTCCTGCTTAAACCACCACTATGTACTAGGATGATACAATTACAGCTGGGAATCCATTTCACATACTATCATTACCAAACTGCAGAGCTGATTAATTGTGAGCACCACCATGTTCGTTTACATACATCATTGTCTACAACACTCGAGTGCCCAGGGTCAGTACTGACTTGAATACTAAGGATAGAATCAAGCCACTGCCTCCTTCAAGTCAGGTCAATATACTTGTACAGAACGGTCTTGCTTTATCTTCCTTACACTTTCAAGTATGCCACATGCCCCCCATCAGATAAACTACGAGCTATTACACAAGAGTCCGTCCTATATCTAGTCATCACTGACAGGCCTTCATTGTATTCCACCTTTTCAGACCACCAACTTGATGTAACACATCATAGAAATCGGTTGCTGCAGAGGTTTGATTATGTTGTTAACAATTATTCCTGACTTAGCCATGAAGTTTTCACATGCAGTGTCTAGCCAAGTAGAAATTAGGATGGAAGAGAACATACAGCCTAAAGCCATGAGGAGCCCCCTGGGTGACATATGGGATTTCTGTGCCAGATCCACAAAATAAGCTTTCATCTGGAATGCATTATCTTTGGGACGATCATCATCTTTGGGAAGATATAGCTCCCCCGTTTAATTATTATACTCTAGCAGGAACTCCAGAAAAATTCTGGACCTCTCTGAGACCAATACAGACTGTCAGGTTCACAGAGAAGTCTACATCTATCAAACAGTTCACAACAAGTCTCTGTGTCCTCTGAATGTCCTCTTCTGAAGGTGCATGGATTAGACAGTCATCCAGGCAAAAGTGCATCTCCTGCATCTTTATAAATATAAAAACACTGACGCTAAGAATTATGTTAACATCCTGTGGGCTGTGGAAAGCACAAATGGCAAAATGTAAATGGATAACAGTCTTGTACAACCTTGAACATGAGGGTACATAAAAATATGCATTCTTTATGTCGAAAGTGACCAAACCCACCACTGGAATCAGATACGTCCACACAGATTGGAGGGTCAGCATCTTGAACTCGGTCACCCTTAAGAATATGTTGAGCCTCAACAGGCCATGCTTATTTGTGATGAGGAAGATATTGGAATTAAATCCATTTCCTTGCTTTTCCAGACAAGTTCTATGCACTGTTCCAGAAGAGAGAGTGAAGCTGATCCCACTACACTGAGTAACAGATAAGTCTGCTCCTGAGGAACTGAAAGCATTCCCATAAAAGAAGGTACTACCCTGAACTTCAGTGTAGGTTAATGATGTAATATCCATGACCCTCCTGTCAGTAGTCAATAGCCCAATTCCCATGAGGTGAGAAGTATGGAGGCTGTCAGCATTGTTAGTAATGGGCATTTCATTCCTGAAGATGAGCCAGCTCATCTCTTCTCCCCCTGCCTGTGGCTAACCTACCTGGGCCACATTGCCAGGCTTGGTTTTTTACTCAAGGCCATATTAAGGGTCATCGCATAGCCAGATAATTTATGTTAAACTTTTAACAGGCAAATGGGACAACTCTATCACATACTTCAAAAAGTGGAAGAAAACGATACAAGTATGAAGATCCAGAAGGGATGCAAAAAGTAAACTCTTGTTCAGAGTGACATTTAGTAGCTGCCATTTTTCACCTCCTGGCATGGGATGTAAGTTTAATAAAGCATGCTTTCTTATCACAGTGCCAGTTGGTGCTGCTCTGATACAGCATCCACCTGTGGCTTATCCACATTTACTGGCATGCTGAACAGTCAACAGGCAAGAAGCAGACTGCAGAACATAAAACGGCAGATGTATGAAAATGTGGAACATGGAACTGTGCCTCAAGACCAAGCAACATCTGGCAAAGAGTCACTACAAATTGCAGGCAAATGTGACTATTCATAACCCAATATGAAAAAATCAGAATTTTTTGCAGGGAAACAAACCCCACCACCACAACAATCCCAGTCTCAATATATATATCACTTCTGAAATCACATTAACTCAGATAAAGTACTGTAGAGACTGAGTCTCTGTTTTTGAGTTTCCATGCATGGAAATAATACACGAAGGTTGCTGTCGCCTCATCCCTGACGTCAGTGCGCCAGGGGTACATATATTGCAACCAACGCCATTTTCTTCAGTTTTTCTTGCCCCAGATGTCAGGTGCCCCCAAAAAGGTGATCCAAATTAGTACCAAAAGGTGTGAACACTGTACAAACAAAATCCCTTCAGCTATAAGCAAATGCATCAGAAAGGCATAGCAAAGATTTAGCCAGTAGATCAGAGGGGTTGGAGGGAGGGTAACCTGGACTGCAGCAGGGTGAACATACACATTTATGGTAGGTACAAAACTGTACTATGTTCATCGTGTTACCCTGCTGCAGTCATCACACTTGGGTTGAGTCCCAAAGCTAAGGTAGGGTGGGCAGAGCAGGGTCTTAGTAAGAGAGGTATTGAA
>NC_056728.1:629876390-629901390 GCF_019279795.1 Protopterus annectens | reverse complement strand
AGGACACGAAGAGTTGCTCTGATTTCCTGAATGGCTTTGTTCTGTCCAAGTAATAACGAAGTTGTCTGTGAATGTCCAAGGAATGTAGTAGTCTCTCCCCTTTGTTCTGTGGATTTGGATAAAAGGTAGGTAAGTGGATAATCTGATTCAAAGCTACACTGGATACTACCTTTGGCATGAAGGTAGGGTTGGTTCGTAAGGAAACTCTGTCCTGATGGAAAATGATGAATGGTTGCACAGCCATGAGGGCCTGCAGTTCCAAAACCCTGCGTGCTGAGGTGATAGCCAGAAGGAAGGCTGTTTTCCATGACAAGTATTGTAGTTCTGCTGAAGAAGTCGGCTCAAAGGGAGGCAGTGTCAGCTTTTCCAATACGAAGTTGCGTGCTGAGGTGATAGCCAGAAGGAAGGCTGTTTTCCATGACAAGTATTGTAGTTCTGCTGAAGAAGCCGGCTCAAAGGGAGGCAGTGTGTTAGCTTTTCCAATACGAAGTTGAGGTCCCAAGCTGGAACTGGTGGTTTTCCTTGGAGGTTTTATATTTTTTGCCCCTCTGAGGAACTGCCTTAATAGAGGATGTGAGAATAGAGGAGGGTCTGTGTTGTATTGTGCAGAAATGGCTGAAGCGTGGATCTTGGAGAAGGAAAGGCCATTAACATCTCAGCTAGGTACTGTAAAATTTGAGGTATATTTATTGCCCAAGGATTCTGGCCCTTTTGATTCCAGGAACAAAATCGCTTCCATTTGGCGGAGTAAGCTTTTCTAGTAGGTCTTCTGGCCTCCAAGATGACATCCTGCACCTCCTTGGAGAGGAGAGTCTGTTGGGGAAATTAAGGTATTCTCCATGCCGCTAGATTTAGGGTTTTGAGCTGGCTGTGAAGGGTTTTGTAGTTGTGCTGGGACAACAGAAGAGGGACTAGAGGTAGGATCCATGGTGGGGAGTGTGTCAGGCTCTTTAGGAGTGGATACCAGTGTTGTTGTGGCCAGTCTGGAGCAATGAGAATCATTTGTGGCCTCTCTGCTCTGGCTTTTAATAGAACTTTGGTCAGTAGAGGAAGAGGCGGGAAGGCATAGACTGTCAATGTTGTCCAATTGAAAGAGTGCGTCCACTTTCCAGGCCTGTGGATGATAGGTCCTTGAACAAATTTTTTAATTGGTAATTTCTGTGGGTAGTAAAAAGATCCAAGTCTGGCTGTCCCCATGCCGGAGTTATCTTTGAGAAAACTTGAGGTGCAACTTCCATTCGTGTGGATCTGTCATATTTCTGCTTAGGTTGTCTGCCAGTGTGTTTTCCTTCCCTGGCAGGAATTGTGCCTGTAGTTGAATTTGCAATTCCAGTGCTGTGTTCCAAAGGGTCATGGCTTGCCTGCACAGAGGGTATGAATGAGTTCCCCCTTGTTTATGTACCACATGACTGTGGTGTTGTCTGTCCTTATCAATAGCTGGCCTGGATGCAGTAGGTCTTTGAAGGTCATAAGAGCATTTTGCACGGCTAGCATCTCCTTTTGGTTGATGTGTAGGCGCTTCTCTTTTTGGGACCATTTTCCCTGAATGCACTGATCTGCCATGTGGGCTCCCCAGGCGTAGTCTGAGGCGTCCGTTGCGATGATTTGAGATGCTTGAGGTACACAGAAAGGGAGACCTGTGTTTCTTTGGCATGCTTGAGCCCACCACAAAAATTCCTTTTGAAGGCATGGAACGAGTGGTATAATTGTTTCCAAGCTGTGGCTGTGTTGAGACCATAAGTTTTTTAGGTACCACTGTAGTTTCCTCATATGCAGCTTTGCACATGGGATTAGTAGGATGCAAGATGCCATGAATTCCAGAGCCTGCAGGACTTTTCTTGCAGTTAGTCTGGTGAAAGTTGCCAGAGCCTGCAGGACTTTCTTTGCAGTTAGTCTGGTGAAAGTTGCCATTTTGCTGAAGTATTGAGACAGTTGCCCTTGTTTGTCTGGCGTGAGGTAGGCCATCTGGGTGGTTGTATTTAAGCTGGCACCCAGGAAAATTATCTGTTGAGAAGGTATGAGTTTTGATTTATTTTTGTTCACTGTGTATCCCAGGAAGTTTAACAGTTTTATTACAAACGCCAGATGCTGCAATAGAATGTCCTTGCTGTCCACTTGGATCAGGCAGTCGTCCAGATATGGGTAGATTTGTATTCCTTGTAGTCTGCAGAAGGCAATTACTGATGCCAGGCATTTCGTGAACACTCTGGGCACAGTAGATAAGCCAAAGGGCAATGTAGAGAATTGGTAATGGGTTGAACCTGCAAGAAATCTGAAAGTATCTTCTGCAATCTTGTCTGATAGGGACATGCAGGTATGCCTCCTGGAGGTCCAATGTTACCAGCCAAGACTCCTTGCCCAGCATAGGAAGAAGCTGCTGTAATGTGAGCATCTTGGAATTTTGGCACCTGTAGATATGTGTTTAGGATGGATAGGTCTAAGATAGGTCTCCAATCTTTGTCTTTCCTTGGTACCAGGAATAGTCTGGAATAAAAACCTTGACCTTGTTCTTTTGCAGGTACCTCTTGAATCGCTTTCATATCCTTGAGAGCAGAAATTTGTCTTTGTGCCTCTGCCCTTTGATTTTGTGTCAGGTTTGGCATGCCTCTCATTTTTGGAAAGGGTGTGAAAGTGGAACCTGTAGCCTCTGTCTATAATGTCCAGAATCCATTTGTCTTTTGTAACAATATGCCAGTTTTTTGAAAATAATGCCAGTTTTCCGCCCAAAGGTGCTGCCATTAAAGCTTTGCTTGGCAGGCATAGAGGGAAGTCATTGTGTCTGTTTTCTAAATGACTGTAACCTATCTTCTCCACCTCTTGGGGTTGGTGCTTGCCACTGTCTTGCTCTAAGATCCTTGAGGTTGTCCTCTACCCCTTGGGCGTCTGTATCTGCCCCTTTGAGGTCTGTCCGTGGCTGGAAAGGACCAGTTTTTTGAAGGCCAGTTTCTGCTGAAGCGTGGAGGTTGTACCTGCAGGAAATCTGTCACTGTTTGCATACATTTTGTTTTTTCCTTCATTTTCTTTACCTCCTCAGCTTTAACACCAAACAATACATCTTTCTGAAGTGGTGCATCTAATAACTTTGCTTTGACATGATCTGGTAAGGTTTGCTCTTTGAGCCAAACATGTCTACGTATAACAGACTCCATGACAGCAGCTCTACATGAGGCCTCTAAAGCATCAAAACCACACTGCAAGGTATGTTTACCCACTTGCTCTGCACCATGCAACAAATCCTGCAACTCTCAAATCTGGTTGTTCTGTTTGTGTCATTTTGCTTTTTAACTGGGATAACAAAAACTGTTGGTACTTTAACATATGGAATTGACAGTTTAATGCCCTCATGGTTAAAGTGGCAGATGTATACACCTTTTTCCACCACCTTTCTAATGCTCTGGAATCTCTCTCTGAAGGTAAAGGGTTTTTAGCAGTAGAGGCCTTTATTCCCTTGGGACCCTGTGAAATAGTTTCTGGGTCAGCAGTATGGCTTTTATAAAGGAAGTTGTGAGAATCAGGGACCCGGTAATACCGGTCTGGTTTAATCGGGGCTGGAGGTAAAGAATCTGGATTAAGGCTGGCTTCTGCGTACACATCCTCCAAAATATCTAAAAACAGGAGGGATAGCCAGGGGCCTATGCTGGGGGAGCAGTAGAAATTCCCTGAGCCTTTTCTTGGAATCTGAGTAATCTTGGCCTTCCCAGTGAAAGTATTCCCTCAATGTATGCAGGGTTTCCCCAAAAGAGTAGTCCTCGGGGGGGGGGGGGACCGAGGGAATAGACTCCTCAGCATCAGAGGATTCGAAAGGGGAATAGGCATAATTCTGGTCCTCAGAATGTTCTGAGGTAATAGAAGCCTGGTCTGAGGAAGGGTAGTCTTCCTCCCATCTGGGTCTTTTGTCAGAGGGGGGTTGGGAACCCCCGATGAGTGTTATCAAATCCTCAGCCATTTTAAGCATCTGCTTTTTAGGCATGGGGCCTTGAGAGGAGGTCTGAGGATCCTGTTTTTTAGTTTTCATGGCCGCTTTAGATTTAGTGAAGGATTTAATAGAGAAGGTGGAAGGCCTGAAGACGCCTTCAGAAATGGCAGACCTGACTAAATTTTGAGTTTCCCCGCCAAGAGTCGGTATCTGCAGTAGGAATGGAGACAGAGGAGCCTGCGACCTCGGGTACTGAAGTCACCGGTAAAATAGTTTCATCGGTATTCAGGGGCTGCGTAGGCGCCTCGCTGAGAACCAGAGAACCAGTAGTCGGCCTAAGCGTGGTCTCAGTGCGGACCTTGGATGTCGGTCCTTATCTTTGCGTCTTTTGTTTAAAACTGGTGTCAGTGTATCAGACGACATGATATTTTTTTTTGCCAAAATAATGAAGGGCGAACTCCGCCCGGCGCTTAATAGTGCGCTTGTTGAACCTAGCACAAAAACAGCAGGCAGAGACGTCATGGTCTGGGCCTAAGCAAGGTATACAGAAAGAGTGGAAATTCTTATGCGGTATTTGCTTCCCACAAGAAATGCAATTATTAGCTTTGTCTGACATCGGTCAGAGGCGAGAAAAGTTTCCCCAACGGGGTACTTAGCTTTAAAGAAGACTTCAGCTGAAATACTTTCGTAAATCTCAGGAGCTGGCCGACCGGCACTTACGAACAGCTTCTGCTTCGGGTAACGCGCGGCAAGAAAGACTGAAGAAAATGGCGTCGGCTGCCTCTTATACCCCTGACGCACTGACGCCAGGGAAGAAGAGACGACAACCAACGCCAGACCTAGATTTCGCAATTCGGCCGACCGAGGACCCGCCTGACGGCAGGATAACCCATCTGTAATGACTGCAGCTGTATGCACGATGAACATCTGTACTATGTTCATGTTTCACTGTTGCGGTCATCACATTTGGGTAGATTCCCAAAGCTATGGTTGAGAGGAGGAATTTAGGTAGCATTAGGGCCAGCTATAAGGCCCTGCAAGACTGCAGTGACAAACCCAGCTCTGGATTTAGAGAAAATTGGCAAATGATAATGCTTGTCGAAAGTATGTACAGAACTCCAAGTAGCAGCTTCTAGGTTGTCCCTGGTAGGGATGTCTCTGAGAAAGGCTGTAGAGGTAGATGCAGCCCTGGTGGAGTGAGGTCTGATCCCCTGGGGGATAGGTTTTCCATGGTGCTTATAGCAGAAATGAATGCAATGGCTTATCCATTTAGAAATGGTTTGCTTTGAAATAGCCTTCCCCCTCTGCCCCTGCAGCAAATGCCACCAGCCTTCCCCCTCTGCCCCTGCAGCAAATGCCACCAGCAGCTCAGTTGTTTAGTCCTGTCCAAGTAGAATCTAAGTTGCCTGTGCACATCTAAGGAATGCAATATCCGTTCCCCTTTATCCTGTGGATTGGGAAAGAAGGTTGGCAAATGAATGGACTGATTTAGAGCCACACTGGATAACACCTTGGGCATGAAGGATGGATTGGTTCTGAGGGACACCCTGTCCGCTTGAAAGATGATGAAAGGCTGCACTTCCAGAAGGGCCTGTAATTCAGATACCCTTCTAGCTGAAGTGATTGCTAAAAGGAAAGCTGTTTTCCAAGAAAGAAATTTTAAGTCTGCAGTAGCAGCTGGCTCGAAAGGAGGGAGAGCGAGTTTCTCCAAGACAAAGTTAAGGTCCCAGGCTGGGGTTGGAGCTCTCCTGGGTGGTCTCAAATTTTTAGCCCTCTGAGGAACTGCTTGAGCAGTGGATGAGAGAAGTGGGGAGGTTTTGTGTTATAATGAGCTGAAATGGCGGAGGTGTGGATTTTAATGGAGGAAAAAGACAGGCCCTTGTGAAGCATCAGTCAAGTATTGTAAAAACTGAGGTAAATTGGGTGCTGCTGTGCTCATCCCTTGAGATTGGTTCCAGGCACAGAATCTTTTCCGTTTTACAACTTACGATTTTCTAGTACTAGACCTCCTTGCCTCTAAAATGATATCCATCACAGGTTTGCTGAGGGATGGTAAA
Source organism: Protopterus annectens (assembly GCF_019279795.1). Taxonomy (NCBI): domain Eukaryota; kingdom Metazoa; phylum Chordata; order Ceratodontiformes; family Protopteridae; genus Protopterus; species Protopterus annectens. The sequence goes on along the minus strand of NC_056728.1, from coordinate 629,895,417 downwards.
GGAGAGATTAAGTAATTAGCCAGGCTGCAAGGTTCAGTGTTAGAAGCCGAGGGTGCAGAATCTGGTTCTCCTGCTGAGACAGCAGGGAAGGAGTCCGAGGCAGGTGCTATGGAGATAACCGTGACACTGCTCAGAAGGGGGGTACCAGTGTTGGCGTGGTCAGTCTGGAGCAATCAAAATCATCCTTGGTTTATCCTATTAGATTTTTAGTAGTACTTTGGAGAGCAGAGGCAGAGGGGGGAGGGCAAAGACTGACATTTTTTTTCCAGCTGAAGGACATAGCATCCACTTTCCAGGCTTGTTTGTGGGGAGTCCTTGTGCAAAACTTGTCCAATTGGTAGTTCTGGGGAGAGGCAAACCGGTCTATATCTGGGCTCCCCCATTTGCTTGTCAACATGTTGAAAATCCTTTATTCCAGTTTCCACTCGTGAGGGTCCATGAGGTTTCTGCTTAGTCCGTCTGCCAGTGTATTACGTTTTCCTGGCAGGATTTGAGCTGGTAGGTGCACTTGGTAGCTCAAGGCTGTGTTCCACAATGCCATGGCCAGTCTGCAGAGGGAGTAAGAATGAGTACCCCTCTGCTTGTTTATGTACCACATAACAGTGGTGGTGCCTGTATTTACCATTAGTTTTCCTGGAAGAATGTGGTCCTTGAAGGCTGTCAGAGCATTCTGTACAGCTAACATTTCTTTTTGATTGATATGCAGGTGCATTTGACTTGGGTTCCATTTGCCCTGAATGCACTTCCCTACGAGGTGACCCCCCCCCATGCATAGTCTGATGAGTCTGTTAGGGTTTGGGCGGCAGGGGGTGGTGTGAAAGGTAGTCCCTTGTCTTGGTGGCAGGCCTCTGCCCACCAAAGGAACTCTAGGAGTAGGCAAGGTATGATAGGAATCATTGTTTCTAGGTCTTGAGAATGTCGACACTACAGGCTTTTTAGATACCACTGCAATTTCCTCGTATGCAGTCTTGCATATGGAATTAGAAGAATGCAGGAGGCCATGAACCCAAAGGCTTGCAGTATTTGTCTTTCAGATAAGCAAGGTTTTTGTGGCCACTTGTTTGAAGTAGGTTGTCAAATGAATTTGTTTCTCTGGCATGATGAAAGCCATCTGGGAAGTTGTACTAAAGCTTGCCCCCAGGAATATAATTCGACAGGGTACCAGGTGTGACTTATTTTCATTTATGGTGTACCATAGGCAAGTTAGAACCCTTTGTACAAAGGCCAGATGATTCAAAAGTATGTCCTGGCTTTCTGCCTAAATTAGACAATCGATAACAAAACACCAAAAGGAAAAAATCTCAAAAACTCCAACACATAGCAGAAAGTAAACGCCAACCACGAAGATGTAAAGCCACAACACTTTATTCACATGTCCTGGTACCTCGGCAATTCGCCTTCAGTGGAACAATACATCAAATGAAACCCATCTCCTTAAATACAAACACATCAAACTCATTATTCTATCAACCAATTGATATAAACTTTTTTTCCCTCCTTTTTGCTTAATTGCTTTACAAAGCATTTTAATACCATTTTCCATAGAAATACCCATAAATATACTATTTAGATACTAGTTTATCAATAATTCACTTTTAGATTATACAATAGCACATAAATAAATATAAATGAATAAATAAACGATAAGACTACTCCAAACATTTGATGTTGTACAAAAAACAGCATTAAATAATATTAAATATTATAAATATTTTAAGTATTTCTAATATTTTAAATGTAAAATATCAAATGCAAAATGTCAAATGCAAAACTCTCAAACAAAACAATTCAGAAAACATCATAAATTAGACAATCGTCCAAGTATGGGTATATTTGAAAATTTGCCTGCAAAATGCAATAACAGGAGCTAGGCACTTAGAATACCCTGGGCGCAGTAGATAAGCCAAAGGGCAGTGTAGAGAACTGATAGTGATTGTAGCCTGCTATGAAGCGTAGGTTATCTTCTGCAAGATTCCCTGATTGGGATGTGCAGGTATGCTTCTTTTTTAATCTAGTGTTGCCAACCAGGCATCTTTGCTAGCTTAGGAAGTAATTGGTGAAGAGTCAGAATCTTAAATTGGAATCTCCAAAAAGGTGTTGAGTAGTCAGGTCCAGGATAGGACACCATGAATTGTCTTTTCTGGGTACCAGCAAGTCTCGAGTAGAAATCTTGTCCCTTTTCCTCTTCTGGTACCAGTTGAATAGCCCCCATGCTAAAGAGAGAAAGTACTTGTTTTTGGGCCTCTGCCCACTGATTTGGGGGTAAGTACGGCCACCCACTTGGTGTTGGCAACGTGTGGAATGGAAATCTGTATCCATGGGACACTATATTTAAAACCCATTTTCCTGGGTAATGCGTTCCCAATTCTTTGCATGAAGAGCAATCTTTCCCCCCAAAGGGGCAGTCAGTTGATAAGTGCTTGGAAATTTTAAAAGAAAGTCATTGAGACAGTTTACCATGGGGGGGGGGTAATTATTCCCAGATTTGGAAGTAGAGGCCCCCCACTGCTTAGTTCTGTGTATCCCCTGGGACTGAAATCTGGGGGTTTTGCTGTGTCTGGGTTTGGCTTGAGAAGACCTGGAAGGGGCTGGAAAGGACCAATTCTTAGAGGGCCAGTCCCTACTAAATCTAGGAGACTGAACTTGTAAAAAGTCAACAGTTAGCATAGATTTAGCTTTATCTTCCATCTTTTTAAGAAAGTACAGTTGTGTACCTACCATAAATGTAGATGTTAGAGTGTATTCACTGCTGCAGTCATTACACTTGGGTTATCCTGCTGGCAGTCGGCCCGCAGTCGGCTTGAATTCCAAAGTCCCGGTACAGCGTAGGTTGCCGTCGCCTCTTCCTTGACGTCAGTGCGCCAGGGGTATACAAGATGCAGCAGACGCCATCTTCTTCAGTTTTTCTTGCCCCAGATGTCAGGTGCCCCCAAAAGTGTAGGCTAAAAACATAGCTTATAAAAAGCATACACTAAAATAAACAATACCTTCATCTACAAGCAAATACACCACATAGGTTGTATAGAATAGAGAAGTACAGATTACTCCCAGCAAAAAAAAAAAGGGGGATGGTGGGTGGGTAACCTGGACTGCAACAGTGAATACACTCTAACATCTACATTTATGGTAGGTACACAACTGTACTATGTTTATCGTGTTTCACTGCTGCAGTCATTACACTTGGGTTGAATCCAGTGGCAATACCTGCTCTGGATTTAGAGTAAAGAGGTAAGTGGTAGTGCTTGGTAAAAGTGTGCACTGAACTCCAAGTTGCAGCCCCCAAAATTTCCTTGGTTGGTACTCCTCAGAAAGGCTGCTGATGTGGCTGCTGCCCTGGTTGAATATGGCCTAAATGCCCTTAGGCACTGATTTGCCATGCTGTGCACAGCAGAAACGAATGCAGTGCCCTATCCATTTTGAAATAGTCTGCTTTGAGATGGCCTTTCCTTGTGATCCTGCAGCATATGCCACTAAAAGTTGCTCAGTCTTTCTGAAAGCTTTAATTTTGTCCAAGTAGAAGCGTAACTGCCTGTGCATGTCCAAAGAATGCAGAAGTCTCTCCCCTTTATTCTGGGGATTTGGATAAAAAGTAGGCAAATGAATGGTTTGATTACCTTTGGCATAAATGTTGGGTTTCTCCTTAGAGAAACCCTGTCCGGATGGAAAATGATTAAAGGTTCCACTGCCATTAATACCTGTAATGAGACTCTTCTTGCTGAAGTTATTGCTAGGAGCAGAGCAGTTTTCCATAAGAATTTTATCTCAGCTGTATTGGCTGGCTCAAAAGGGGGCAGTATGAGCTTTTCCAAGACAAAATTGAGGTCCCATGTAGGTATCTGTGCTCTCCTTGGGGGTCTTATGTTTTGGCCCCTCTGAGGTACTGTCTTAGCAGTGGGTGTGAAAAAATAGGTGGTTCCGTATTGTAATGAGCTGAAATGGCAGACGCATGGATCTTAATTGATGAGAAGGACAGGCCTTTGTCCAGCATCTCAGTTAAGTATTGTAAACTCTGAGGTATATTTGGAACAAGCAGTTCAATTCCTTGTGCCAGATTCCAAGCACATAATCTCTTCCATTTTTCTGCATAAGATTTTCTGGTGCTGGGCCTCCTGGCTTCCAAAATGACATCCATAACTGCTTTAGAGAGAGGTGTGTTCCGAGTGGTTATATTATTCGCCATGCAGCCAGACTTAAGGTTCTGAGTTGGCTGTGCAGGATCTGATTGTTGTGTTGGGTCAAAAGATGAGGAATTTGAGGTAAAGTCCAGGCTGGGCCTTGAGACAAGCTCTTTAGGATTGGGTACCAGTGCTGGCGTGGCCAAGTCTGGGGCAATCAGAATCATTTTTGGCTTCTCTTGTCTGACCTTTAGGAGTACATTAGGGAAGGGAGGAGAGGCAGCGGAGGAAAGGCATAGACTATCATGGCTTTCCAGCTGAATGACAGAGCATCCACCTTACATGCTTGTGTGTGACAAGTCCCTGTGCAGAATCTCTGTAGTTGGCAGTTGTGAGGGGAGGCAAATAGATCTAGGTCTGGGCCATCCCCATTTCCTTGTTATCATGCTGGAGACTTGTAGATCTAGTTTCCACTCGTGAGGGTCCATGAGGTTTCTGCTTAGTTCGTCTGCCAGAGTATTTGTCTTTCCTGGCAGGAATTGTGCTTGGAGATGCACTTGAAAGGTCAATGCTGTGTTCCACAAAGTCATGGCTGGCCTGCAGAGGGGGTAGGAATGTGTGCCCCCTTGCTTGTTTATGTACCATAGGACTGTAGTATTGTCAGTCTTTAGCAATAGCTGTCCTGGATGGAGTAGATCCTTGAAGGCTGTCAGGGCATTTTGTACAGCTAGCATCTCTTTTTGATTGATATGAAGATTTATTTTGCTTGCGGCCCATGTGCCCTGAATACATTTTCCCACCAAGTGTGCCCCCCAGGCATAATCCGATGCATCTGTTAGTGTCTGCCTGGCTGTGGGTAAATTGAATGGCTGTCCCTTGTTGTGGTGACAGGCCACTGCCCACCATCAAAACTCCTGTTGCATGCAGGGAATGAGAGTAATTACTGTTTCCAGGCTGTGACAATGTTGAGTCAACACTTTTTAGGTACCATTGTAGTTTCCTCATATGCAGTCTTGCATATGGGATTAGCAAAATACAGGATGCCATAAACTCAAAGCCTGCAGAATTTTTCTTGCAGGTAACTGGGTATTTGTTGTCATCATTTGGAAGTAGAGAGTCAGTTGCCTTTGTCTGGCATGAGAAGCCATCTGGGCAGTTGTATTTAAGCTTGCACCCAGGAATATCATCTCTGAGAGAGCACTAGTTTTGATTTCTTTTTGTTTACTGTGTACCCTAGGCAAATAAGTAATCTTTTTACAAACGCCAGATGCATTAGTAGAATGTCCTTGCTCTCTGTTTGAATAAGGCAGTCGTCCATGTAGGGATATATTTGAATTCCTCTGTGTGCAAAATGCAATTACTGGTGCCAGGCATTTTGTGAAGACCCTGGGCGCAGAAGATAAGCCAAAGGGCAGTGCAGAGTATTGGTAGTGCATTGAGCCAGCTAAGAATCTGAGGTATCTTCCTAAGATTGTCTGATTGGGACATGCAGGTATGCCTCTGAGGTCCAAAGTTACGAGCCAAGCATTCTAGCCCAGCATGGGCAGAAGTTGCTGCAGTGTCAACATTTTGAATTTTGGAACGTCCAGAAAAGTATTTAAAGCAGACCGGTCCAGTATTGGTCTCCAGGCTTTGTCCTTTCTGGGTATCAAGAAAAGTTTTGAATAAAATCCTTGCCCCTGCTCTTGCTGTGGTACTCTTTGAATAGCCTTCATGTCCATGAGAGATAAAATTTGCTTTTGTGCCTCTGCACATTGATTGTGTGGCAGGTCTGGCATACCTTTTGCCCTTGGGAGGGTGTGAAAGTGGAATCCGTAGCCCTGAGAAACAATATTCAGTACCCATTTGTCCTGGGTGATCATGTGCCAGTTTTGTGACAAAAGTGTTAGTTTTCCCCCTAAGGGTGCAGCCAAAAGGTAAGTGCTTGGCGCTGGTAGTGGGAAGTCATTTGGGCCGTTTCCTATATGGTTGCGATTTGTCTTCTCTGCCTTTGGAGGCTGAAGCACCCCATTGTTTAGGCCTGTATGAGCCTTGGGGCTGAGATCTGCCTCTAGGGCGTCTTATATCTGCTCTTTGTGGCCTGTCTGATACTGTAAAGGACCAATTCTTAGAAGGCCACTTCCTGCTAAATCTGGGTGGCTGAACCTGTAAGAAATCCTTTACTTTCTGCATTGATTTAGCTGTATCCTCCATTTTCTTTAACACCTCTTCTGCCTTAACACCAAACAAAGTATCATGCTGTAATGGAGCATCCAATAATTTTGCTTTAACATGATCAAGCAGACTCTGTTCTTTTAACCAAGCATGCCTTCGAATGACAGAGCCTGTAACTGCGGCCCTGCAAGAAGCCTCTAGTGAATCAAAACTACATTGCAAAGTATGCTTTTCCACTTGTTCAGCTGCATACAATAAATCCTGCATTTCCTTGTTTTCAGAACATTCAGAGTTTGTCAGCATTTTCTGTTTTAGTAGAGACATTAGGTATTGCTGATATTTAAGCATGTGAAACTGGCAGTTTAAAGCCCTTACAGCTAAAGTAGCAGAGGTGTAAACTTTTGCCCCCATCTGTCCAGTGCTCTTGAATCCCTATCAGAGGGAACAGGCTTTTTTGCAGTGGAAGCCTCGACCCCTTTGGGACCCTGAGATATAGTTTCTGGGTCAGCAGCAGGGTTTTTATAAAGAAATTTATGTGAATCTGGAACCCTGTAGTACCTATCTGGCTTAACTGGTGCAGGGGGTAAAGAATCAGGAGACAGAATGGACTCTGAAAATACATTTACAATGTCTAGCACAGGAGGAATAGCAATAGGTCTGTGTTGAGGCAATAAAAGAAAATCTCTGAGCCTTTTCTTGGATTCTGAATAATCTTGGCTCTACCAGTGGAAATGCTCCCTCATGGTGTGCAGGGTTTCCTCAAAAGAATAGTCCTCAGGAGGAGAGGCTGAAGGGATAGATTGTTCAGCATCAGAGTCCTCATAGGGAGGAAGAGAATATCCCTGTTCTGAAGAGGAATCGGATGAAATAGAAACCTGGTCAGAGGTATCAGTTAGTGTCTTGCCTAGCTCTTTTACCTGGAGGGGGATGGGAACCCCTGATCAAAGTAATTAGGTCCTCGGCCATTTTAAGCATCTATTTCTTAGGCATGGATGGCTGTCCAGAAGAATGCTGTACTTGTTTTTGCCTTTAAAGGCGTTTAAGACTTTGCCTTGGTTGCTGAAGTGGTCTTGATAGAAAGCTGTGTAGGTCTGAAAACAACCTCAGATAGAAAGCTGTGTAGGTCTGAAAACAACCTCAGAAGCCGATGCCTGCTCGGCGGCTCCAGACCCATCTGAGAGAATAGTTTCCGTAGGCCAAATACCTTGAGTTTCCAGAAGCCTAGCTGTCTCCACATGGGAATCTGAGGCGGCCTGTGGCTTGGAGGTAGCGGGTGTCAGGGGCTGCGAAAGCGCCTCACTGAGAACCGGTGAATGGCCTAGAAAAGGCTTAGTCGTCGGTTTTGGACCTCGGATGCCTGTCCTTTTCTTTTTCCTTGCGCTTTTTATGAACTCCGGTCGTGGGCTGTTCCAACGGCATTATATAGTTAAACCTTCGGCCAAAGTAATGGAAAGAAAAATCGAACCAACGCTTAGTGCATTGGTTAAATCTAGCACAAAACCGACAACTAGCAACGTCGTGGTCAGGGCCTAGGCAAGGAATACAGTAAGAATGAAAATCCTTAGGAGTTATTTGCTTCCCACAAGAAATACAACTGTTAACTTTTACCGACATGGTCTGGTAAAAGAAAAAAAAGTTTCCCCAATGGGGTACTTAACTTTATTGAAGACTTCTGATCTGAAATTCAATTTCGAAAATCTCAGGAATCGGCCGACCGGCACTTGCGAACTGCTTTTGCTTCGGGCACCGCACAGCAAGAAAGACTGAAGAAAATGGTGTCGGCTGCATCTTATATACCCCTGGCGCACTGATGTCAGGGAAGAGGCGACAGCAACAGATGCCGGACCAGGACTTTGGAATTCAGGCCGATTGCGGGTAGCCTGCCAGCAGGATAACCCAAGTGTAATGACTGCAACAGTGAAACACAATGAACATCTTCCTCAGCCTCGTTGCCAAACAGGCGATCCTGATTTAAAGGAGCACCCAACAATTTAGCTTTAACATGATCAGGCAAGGATTGCTCCTTAAGCCAAGCATGCCTTCTGAGCACAGACCCAGTTAACAGCCGCCCTGCAAAAGGCCTCTAATGAATCAAAACCACATCGCAAAGTAAGTTTTCCAACTTGTTCAGCAGAATGCATTAAATCCTGTAATTCTTTAATTTTCCACACAGTAAGGAATCATTTTCTGTTTAAGTAGTCCTATAACATGTTGCTGATACTTTAACATATGAAACTGGCAGTTTAAAGCCCTAATGGCCAAGGTTGCAGAAAAGTAAATCTACTTACCTCATCTATCCAGTGCCCTGGAGTCTCTATCAGAAGGGGTAGGATTTTTAGCAGTAGAAGCCTCAATGCCCTTGGGCCCCTGTAAAATTGTCTGTGGATCTGCAATAGGATTTTTAAAATGGAACTTGTGGGACTCTGGGACCCTGAAGTATCTGTCAGGTTTTCTGGGAGCAGGAGGCAGGGAATCAGGGGCCAAACTAGATTCCGAAAAAGCATCAACAATGTCCAGTACAAGAGGAATAGCTATAGGCCTATGCTGAGGTAGAGGAAATTCCTAAGCCTCTTTTTTGAATCAGAAAAATCCTGGCTTTCCCAGTGGAAATGCTCCCCTGTATGCAAGGTTTCCCATAAAGAAAAATCCTCAGGAGGGGAAGCAGAGGCAATGGAGTCCTCGGCATCAGAATCTTCATAAGTACATAAAGGCAAATCCAGATCATTAGAAGAAACAGAAAAGTACAGTTTTGTACCTACCATAAATGTAGATGTCCGAACTGGATAGCATCTGCAGTCATAACAACTGGGTTGTCCTGTCGTCAGGCAGCCCTTCAGTCGGCCGGATTCCAAAGTCCGGGTCCGGCTTCGGCTGATGTCGCTCTTCACCCGACGTCATCTCTGTTGGTCTTAGGGTATAAAGGCATCAGCCGACGCCATTTTCCTCAGTGTTTCTTGCCCCAGATGCCAGTAGCCCTCTTGAAGGCTAAAATTTGGATAAATGCCAATGTTTCCAAAAAGATAGAGGTAAACACAAAAATAAGCAAGTATGTACATATATACAAACAAATACACCATAAAAGACTCCCCCCACCAGCTAGCTATTAGGAGGGTAAACACCGTAGGAGTACCACAGAGGGGAAGGAGGGAGGGTAATCCTGACTGCAGATGCTATCCAGTTCGGACATCTACATTTATGGTAGGTACAAAACTGTACTATGTCCTTCATGGATGCATCTGCAGTCATAACAACTGGGTAGAATACCATAGCCAACTAGGGGAGGAGGAAAAACTAGATTATGGTGTGTTTAGGATCCCTTGCAGTACAGCAGTGGCAAACCCTGCTCGGGATCTGGAATATAGAGGCAAATTATAATGCTTGGCAAATGTATGCACGGAGGTCCAAGTAGCCGCCTCAATAATGTCTTTGGTTGCCACTCCTCGTAAGAAGGCTGTGGTAGTGGCTGTTGCCCTTGTAGAATGAGGTCTTATGTTCTGTGGAATTGGTTTTCCATGGAAGGAGTAACAGAATCATATGCAATTTCCTATCCATTTGGAGATTGTCTGTTTGGAAATAGCTTTTCCTTCCCTTCCTGTTGCATAGGCTACAAAAAGCTGGTCAGTTTTTCTGCTACTTTTTGTTCTGTCCAAGTAGTATCGTAGCTGTCTATGTACATCCAAGGTATGTAGTATTCTTTCCCCTCTGTTTTGTGGGTTGGGAAAGAAGGTAGGTAGGTGGATTGCCTGGTTTAAAGACACTCTGGATACCACCTTAGGCATAAATGTAGGATTAGTCCTCATGGACACTATCTTGGAAGATTAGGAAGGGTTGTACTGCCATTAGGGCCTGAAGTTCAGAAACCCTCCTGGCTGAGGTTATTGCCAGTAGGAAGGCCGTTTTCCACGATAGATGCTGTAGGTCTGCTGTTGCTGCTGGTTCAAAAGGTGATAGTGTCAACTTTTCTAGCACAAAGTTCAAGTCCCAAGCTGGCAATGGTGGTTTCCTTGGAGGTTTTACATTCTTGATTCCTCTGAGGAACTGCCTGAGTAAAGGGTGTGAAAAAACAGGTGGATCAAAGCTGTATTCTGCTGATATAGCTGATGCATGTATCTTGATGGAGGAGTAGGACAGGCCTGAATGTAGAAGTTCTGCCAGATACTCCAGAATGTTAGGCATATCTATGTTTGACACATCTTTTCCTCTTTCAGTACTCCAAATGACAAACCTTTTCCATTTTCCTGCATAGTTCCTTCTTGTTGAAGGTCTGCGGGCTTCAAGAATAATGTCTAACTCTTTGGGAAAGTTCTGGATTAGCTGCTGCTATGTGATGTTCCATGCAGTCAGTTGCAACGTTTTTAGGTTTGGATGCATGATGCTGTAGTTGTTCTGAGTTAACATCAAAGGCATCAGGGGTAATGTCCACATATTGTTCCGAGACATGCTCCTCAGCAGTGGGTACCAGTGTTGTCTTGGCCAGTTTGGAGCTATCAGGATTATCCTTGGACGTTCTTCCTTGATTTTTTAATAATACTTTGTGTATCAAGGGCAGAGGTGGGAATGCATATGCTGTTAGGCCTTTCCAGCTGAAGGAGAGCGAATCCACTTTCCATGCCAGTGGGTGGAATGTCCTTGTGCAGAATTTTTTGAGCTGGTGATTGAGAGGGGAAGCGAATAGATCTATCTGAGGCATTCCCCATTTCTTTGAGATGGTCTTGAAGATGTCCGGGTGTAGCATCCATTCGTGGGCATCCGATGTGGTTCTGCTTAATATGTCTGCTAGAGTATTCTCCTTTCCCGGTACAAATATTGCCTGTAACTGGATGTTGTAGCTGAGTGCCAGGTTCCACAGCTCCAAAGTCATTCTGCATAGGGGGTATGAATGAGTGCCTCCCTGTTTGTTGATGTACCACATGACTGTGGTGTTGTCTGTCCTTATCATCAACTGACCCTCTTTGAGAAATGGTCTGAACTTTTGGATTGCCAGTTTTACTGCCAGCATTTCTTTTAGGTTGATGTGCAGGTGAAGTTGATCCTGCGTCCACAATCCTTGCACGCATTTGTCCAGCATGTGGGCCCCCCATCCTAGGTCTGAAGCGTCTGTTGTGATGGTCTGGCTTGCTTGACATCTGCGAAAGGGTAGACCTGGGTTTGACTGGCATGCCTGAGCCCACCATAGGAACTCCTGTTTTAAGCATGGAATTAGTGGAATTTCTGTTTGCAGGCTGTGCCTGTGTTGGGACCATAAATTCTTTAGGTACCACTGTAGTTTTCTCATATGTAGTCTGGCAAGTGGGACCAAGATTATGCATGATGCCATGAAACCCAAGGCCTGCAGTACTTTTCTTGCTGTTAACTTGTTCTGTTTTGTTAGTGCCAAGAAGTAAAGAGGGAGTTCTTTTTGTTTTTCTGCAGTTAGGAATGCCATTTGTCTTACTGTGTCCAATTCCGCGCCCAAGAATGTCCTTGTTTGGGATGGTATCAGCCTTGATTTTTGTAAATTGACTGTGTATCCCAGTGCTTGTAGCAAGTAAATGACCCTTTGTAAATCTGTTGTCAGCTTGCTTTTGTTGTTCCCTTGTAGCAGGCAGTCGTCCAGGTATGGGTAAATTTGAATTCCATGTAGTCTGCAGTGGGCGATTACTGATGCCAGGCATTTTGTTAATACTCTGGGCAGTAGATAAGCCAAAGGGCAATGCTGAGAATTGATAATGCTCTGATCCTGCAAGAAATCTGAGGTATCTTCTGCAGATTGGTCGAATGGGGACGTGCAGGTATGCCTCCTTGAGATCTAGAGTTACCAGCCAACACTCCTTGCCCAGCATGGGAAGAAGTTGCTGTAGGGTCAGCATTTTGAATTTTGGGACAATGATGTATGTATTTAAGGTGGACAGGTCGAGAACAGGTCTCCAACTTTTTTCCTTTCTTGGAACTAGGAATAGTCTGGAGTAGAATCCCTTTCCTTGTTCTGTTGTTGGCACTCTTTGCACAGCTCTCATGTTTGCTAATTGCATTATCTGTTGTAGAGCCTCTGTTTTTTGGTTTGGAGGTAGATTTGGCATTCCTCTTTTGACTGGTAAAGTGTGGAAGTGGAACCGGTAACCTTGATCTATGGTTTGTAAAATCCACTTGTCTTTTGTGATATAGTGCCAGTTCTTTGAAAATAAGGTTAATTTGCCGCCTAATGGAGCTGCTATTTGTTCCCTGGTAGGCGGATTTAGAGGTAAGTCACTGTGGTTGTGTTGTTGTAGTGGCAGTGGTTGTGTCTGTGCCTCTGTTGTTACCTTGCCACTGTCGTCCTCTGTAGGCACCTCCTCTGGATTGGTTTCTGCCTCTGGAACGTCTATTCCTGCCCCTTTGGGATCTTGTGGAGTCAGGAAAGGACCAATTTTGGCAGGCCAGTTCCTGCTAAACCTTGGGGGTTGAACCTGCAAGAAATCTTTAACCGTTTGAACAGATTTTGCCTTTTCTTCCATTTTCTTCATTACCTGCTGGGCAGGTGTACCAAACAAGGTGGTCTTATCCATAGGAGCATCTAATAACTTAGCTTTAACATGATCCGGTAAGGCTTGTTCCTTTAGCCATGCATGTCTTCTTATCACTGTGCCAGTCATGGCTGATCTAAATGAAGCCTCCAGTGCATCATAGCCACATTTTAAGGAATGGTTACTAACCTGTTGTATGTTATTTACCATTTCTAATACATATTTCTTATCAATAGAGAATAGCTTTTTTGTTAACTGATCAAGCATAAACTCTTGGTATTGTATCATGTGAAACTGACAGTTTAAAGCTCTAGCTGAGAGAGTAGCTGAGGTGTAGACCTTTTTGCCCCATCTGTCTAATGACCTGGCTTCCCTTTCAGAAGGAATAGGGTTTTTAGCTGTGGTCGCGGCTACTGCCCTGGGACCCTGGGATATAGTTTCGGGGTCTGCAAGTTGGGCCTTGTAAAGGTGGTGATGAGTGTCTGGTACCCTGTAAAATCTGTCTGGTTTTGGCAGGGGCTGGAGGTAAAGAATCTGGTGCAGAGCAGACATCATTGAAGGCATCATCCACCACAGAGAGAACAGGAGGTATAGCTAAGGGCCTGTGCTGTGGAAGGTGCAGAAAAGTCCTAAGTCTTTTTCTGGAGTCTGAGAAATCCTGCTGCTGCCATTGGAACTGTTCTCGCATGGCATGTAAGGTTTCCCCAAAGGAGAATTCTTCTGGTGGGGAAGCAGCTGGAATGGATTCTTCAGCATCTGAGTCTTCAAAATTGGAGAAAGGAGCCTCTGGCTGGTCTGTAATGTCTGATTCATCGGCAGAATCAGAGGACACAGGCTCGGGGGGCTCTGCCCTAGGTCTCTTCTCTGGGGGCTGAGAGGCCCTGTCTGGGTGAGATTGAGATCCCCTAATTAATGAAATTAAATCTTCTGCCAGAGTAAGAATTTGTGAACTAGAAGAGGGCCTGGTTGTAGGGGGTTTAACAGGCACTGTTTTAGTAGATTTGGCTGCTTTAGCCCTGGCAAAGGCCTTAATGGACATGGCTGCTGGAGGCCTAGCAGCACCACGTGCTGGGGTAGAGACATCCAAGGGAATGGTGTCTGATAAGTCAGTGGCAACCACCGTAGTGGTTAAAATTTCTGAGGCGGATTCAAGAGAAGTAGCAGGGGCCTCAGTGGTAGTGATAGATTCAGCTGTACTTTGATCAGGTTTTCTCGGTTTCGGCCGAAACCGAGACACTCATGTTTGCTTAACCATGGTTTCGGCGAAACCGCGGACCGCAGTGTTGGTCTTTATCTTTGCGTTTTTAGCAGTTTGGGTAGTCGGAGGATCCGGCGGCATAATATCGCAAAATCAGAACCGAAAAACTGTTCAGCAAACTCCGACCGGCCAAGCGTTCGTCGGTTGAAAGAAGCACAGGCCTAACAGGCTGCTACGCGTGGGCTGGGCCTAAACAAGGCAGACAATAAGAGTGGAAATCTTTATGAGGTATTTGTTTCCCACAGGTTAAACAATTGTTAACTTTTTCTGACATCGGCTGAGGCAAGAAAGAGTCCCCAACGGGGTACTTAGCTTTAGAAGTCTTCGAAGTAGTATTCGGTAGAAGTAATCTCTGGATCCGACCGACCGGCACTTGCGAACAGCTTCTGCTTCGGGCGCCACGCGGCAAGAAAGACTGAGGAAAATGGCGTCGGCTGATGCCTTTATACCCGAAGACCAACAGAGATGACGTCGGGTGAAGAGCGACATCAGCCGAAGCCGGACCCGGACTTTGGAATCCGGCCGACTGAAGGGCTGCCTGATGACAGGACAACCCAGTTGTTATGACTGCAGATGCATCCATGAAGGACATCAGAATCCTGATCAGAAGATTCATATTCAACTTCTGTCCTAGGCCTCGGGGGAGGTGGCCTGGGCGTCGTTTTTTAGGCATGGATCGAGATTTAGGCCCAAGTAAAGAAAGAGGCATCGGTTTAAAATGCAAGTCTGTAGGCCTGAATACACCCTCAGAGGCCGGTGCCTGCAGAGCGGCTCCAGACTCATCCAAGGTAGAGACATCCGCAAGTTCCATGAAGCATCTTGTGGCATACCAGACTTCGAAGCGGTCTCAGTAGAGGCCTGCGAATCAGAAGTAGCAGGTATTGGGGGCTGCGAAAGCACCCAAGTACCGGCTAACTGTTGACTGGATTAGGAGAAGCGTCGTCGGCAGTTTTGGACCTCAGCGGCCTCTGTCTTTATCTTTGCGCTTTTTCGGAATCCCGGTAGTCAGATGGCTAATCGACATTTCCAGATAATTAAACTGAGAAACAAAATATTTAGAGGCGAAAATATACCGACAGACAGTGTGCTGATTAAAGCACAAAACCTACAGCAAGGTAGGTCGTGGTCAGGGCCAAGGCAAGGAATACAGTACGAATGAAAATCTTTGAGGTATTTGCTTTCCACAAGTAATGCAATTATTAACTTTTACTGACATCGGAAAGGAGCAAGAAAAAAAAGTTTCCCCAACGGGGTACTTGGCTTTAGTTGAAGACTTCGGTTCTGAAACTTGAAAATGAAAATTTCAGGAGTCGGCCGACCGGCACTTGAGAGCTGCTTTTGCTTCGGGAACCGCACGGCAAGAAAGACTGATGTAATGGCATCAGGTGCATGTTTTATACCCCTGACGACCTGACATCATGGAAGAAGGGACAGCAACCAACGCAGGACCCAAGACTCTGTTAATCAGGCCGACTGAGGGCTACCTGCAAGCAGATAACCCAAATGTAATGACTGCATCAGTGGTGTTGTCCGTCTTTACCATTAATTGTCCTGGAAGAATGTGGTCCTTGAAGGCTGTCAGTACTCTGTACAGCTAACATTTCTTTTTGATCGATATGCAGGTGCATTTGACTTGGGTTCCATTTGCCCCAAGTACACTTACCTGCCAGGTGAGCACCCCATGCATAGTCTGATGCATCTGTTACGGTATGGGCAGCAGGAGGTGAGTGAATGGTAGTCCCTTGTTTTGGTGGCAGGCCTCTGCCCACCAAAGGAATTCTAACCATAGGCAAGGTATGATAGGAATCATTGCTTCTAGATCTAGAGAATGTTGACATCATAGGCTTTTTAGATACCATTGTAGTTTCCTCATATGCAGTCTTGCATATGGAATTAGTAGAATGCACGAGGCCATGAACCTCAAAGGCTTGTAGTATTTGCCTTGCAGATATAGCAGGGTTTTTGTGGCCACTAGTTTGAAGTAAGTTGTCAAATGAATTTGTTTCTCTGGCGTGAGGAAAGCCATCTGGGAAGTTGTGTTCAAGCTTGCTCCCAGGAATATAATTTGTTGACAGGGTACCAGCTGTGATTTCTTTTCGTTTATGGTGTAGCCTAGACAAGTTAACACCTTTTGTACAAATGCCAGATGGTAGAGAAGTTTGTCCTGGCTTTCTGGCTGAATTAAACAATCGTCCAGGTATGGGTATATTTGAATATTTCTTTGCCTGCAAAATGCAATGACTGGAGTTAGGCACTTTGTGAACAGCCAGGGTGCAGTAGATAAGCCAAAGGACAGTGCAGAGAACTGATGATGCACGCAGACAGCTTTGAAGTGTAGATATATTCTGCAAGATTCCCCGATTGGGATATGCAGGTAGGCTTCCATTAAATCCAGTGTTGCCAACCAGGCATCTTTGTCTATCATGGGAAGCAACTGGTGAAGAGTTAGCATCTTGAAATTTGGAATCACCAAAAAGGTGTTTAGTATAGACAGGTCCAGGATAGTACGCCATGAGTCGTCTTTTCTGGGTACCAGGAAAAGTCTTTAGTAGAAACCTTGTCCCTTTTCCTCTTTGGGTACAATCTGAATAGCCTTTAATTCAGAGAGAGTACTTGCTTTTGAGCCTCTGTCCACTGATTTGGGGGTAGAGCTGGCTAACCATTTGGGGTTGGTAGTGTATGTAAGTGAAATCTGTATCCTTGGGAAACTATGTTTAAAACCCATTTGTCCTGGGTAATGAGTTCCAAGTTTTTTGCTGGCAGAGCAATCTTTCCCCCTATAGGTGCAGTCAGTTGAGAAGCGCTTGTAAGTTTTAAAATTAAGTCATTGAGACAGCTTACCATAGGGGGGGGGGGGGTCTTACTACTCCATGATTTGGAAGTGGGAGCCCCCCACTGCTTAGTCCTGTGCGTACCTAGGGACTGAAGCCTAGGCATTCAGCTGTTTCTGGAGTTGAATTGAGAAGGCCTGGAAGAGGCAGGAAAGGACTAATTTTTTTGAGGGCCAATGCCTACTAAATCTAGGAGGCTGCACTTGTAAGCAATCCTTAACAGTTAGCATAGATTTAGCTTTTTCCATCTTTTTAAGAACTTCTGCTTTGCCGCCAAACAGGCGGTCCTGATTTAAGGCAGCATCCAGTATGTTAAACATGATCTGCAAAGACTGCTCCTTAAGCAAAGCATGCCTTCTAAGTACAGACCCGGTGACAGCAGCCCTGCAAGATGCCTCTAGTGAATCAAAACCACATTGCAAAGTATGTTTTCCAACCTGTTCAGCAGAATGCATTAAATCCTGTAAATCCTTATTTTCAGCACAATCAGGAATCATTTTCTGTTTAAGCAATCCAATAATATGCTGCTGATACTTTAACATATGAAACTGGCAATTTAAGGCCCTAATGGCCAAGGTTGCAGAGGTGTATACCTTCTTACCCCATCTATCTAGGGCCCTGGAATCTCTATCACAGGGGGTAGGATTTTTGGCAGTAGTAGCCTTAATGCCCTTGACTCCTTGTGAAAGGATCCAGGATCCGCAGAAGGATTTTTAAAAAGGAACTTGTGAGAATCAGTAACCCTGTAATATCAATCAGGTTTTCTGGGAGCAGGAGGTAAAGAGTCAGGGGCCAAGCTACATTCCAAAAAGACATAGTCAACGATGTCCAGCACAGGAGGGATAGCTAAAAGCCTGTGTTGGGGCAGGAGTAAGTAATCTCTATGCCTCTTTTTAGAATCAGAGTAATCCTGGCTTTCACAGTGAAAATGCTCCCTAACAGTATGCAAGGTTTCACCAAAAGAAAAATCCTCTGGGGGAGAAACAGATGGAATAGAATCCTCTGCATCAGAATCTTGATAGGTAGATAAGGGTAAATCGTAGTCAGAGGAGACAGAAATTTCAGAATCCTGGCATAAGTATTGTAAGCAAATTCAGTCCTAGGTCTCAGAGGGGGAAGGTTGGCTTCCCCTGATGAAAGTAATAAGGTCTTCAGCCATTATCATTTGCTTTTTAGGCGTATCGGCCTGACCATGCAGTCTGGGCGTCAGCTTCCTAGGAATGCTGAGTTCTAGGCTTAGAAGAAGATGGCGTCTGTTTAATATGCAAGTAAGAAGGCCTGAATACAACCTCACAAGCCAGTGCCTGCACAGCGGCTCCAGACCCATCCAAAAGTAGAGACATTTGCAGGTTCCACAGTTGAAAGCATCTCGCGGCATTCCGGACTCCGAATGGGTCTCAGGAAAGGCCTGCAAATCTGAAGTAGCAGGTATCACAAGCTGCAAAAGCGCCTGAGTACCAGCGAACTGGTGACTAGCTTAGGAGAAGCGTCGGCAGCTTTGGACCTAGGCGGCCCGTCTGCAGACCTCTCAACCAATCAGGGACAAAAATAAACAATCAGGGAAAAGTCAAGAAAAAAAATCAGGGACAAACAGACACTTAAAAACGGTGCTAAGTTGAAACATTGAGCGAATCAGAGCATATGAATTAATAAACCTTTTCTGAAGTAAAAGTATATAACTCTTAATTATTGTCATTATTCATTAAGGGTAATTCACCACCTTTCTGCCCAAAGTCACTAGTTTTAGGAGGGATTCAGAGGGACAGAGCTAAAATCTGAGTCAAACTCAGGGACGTCCCTGAAAATTAGGGACAGTTGAGAGGTATGGGTTTCTGTCTATCTCTACATTTTTTCAGAATGTCGGTATTCGGGTGGCTTACTGAAAACATAACTGGATAACTTAAGAGTGCCGAAATATTTAGAAGCAAAAAAGTACCAACGAATAGTTTGTGGTTTAAATAAGGCGCAAAACCAACAGCGAGGATCATACAGTACGAATGAAAACCTTTAGGAGGTATTTGCTTTCTACAAGAAATACAATTACTGACTTTTATTGACATCGGTTTAGAGCAAGAAAAAAAGTTTCCCCAACCGGGTACTTAGCTTTAGTTGAAGACTTCAGTTCTGGAACTCGAAAATGAAAATTTTGAAAGTCAAGAGAAATCAATTTATGAAGCAAGTCAAGTA